>NC_135234.1:757799312-758104431 GCF_051348905.1 Ranitomeya variabilis | reverse complement strand
CTCCTGACCATAGCCCTTCCACTTGACCAGGTACTGAAGCCTCCGCCTGGAGAGGCGAGAATCCAAGATCTTCTCCACCACGTACTCCAACTCGCCCTCAACCAACACCGGAGCAGGAGGCTCAGCAGAAGGAACTACAGGCACAATGTACCGCCGCAACAAGGACCTATGAAATACATTGTGAATAGCAAACGACACAGGAAGATCCAGACGAAAAGATACAGGATTAAGGATTTCCAATATCTTGTAAGGCCCAATAAAACGAGGTTTAAATTTGGGAGAGGAGACCTTCATAGGAACAAAGCGGGAAGAAAGCCATACCAAATCCCCAACGCGTAGTCGGGGACCCACACCGCGGCGGCGGTTGGCAAAGCGCTGAGCCTTCTCCTGTGACAACTTCAAGTTGTCCACCACATGATTCCAGATCTGCTGCAACCTATCCACCACAGAATCCACCCCAGGACAGTCAGAAGGCTCCACATGACCCGAAGAAAAGCGAGGATGGAAACCGGAGTTGCAGAAAAAAGGCGAAACCAAGGTGGCGGAACTAGCCCGATTATTAAGGGCAAACTCAGCCAACGGCAAGAATGTCACCCAATCGTCCTGATCAGCAGAGACAAAACACCTCAAATAAGCCTCCAAAGTCTGATTGGTTCGCTCCGTCTGTCCATTAGTCTGAGGATGGAAAGCAGACGAAAACGACAAATCAATGCCCATCCTACTACAAAAGGATCGCCAGAACCTGGAAACGAACTGGGATCCTCTGTCTGACACAATATTCTCAGGGATGCCGTGCAAACGAACCACGTTCTGGAAAAACACAGGAACCAGATCGGAAGAGGAAGGCAGCTTAGGCAAAGGAACCAAATGGACCATCTTGGAGAAGCGATCACATATCACCCAGATAACGGACATGCCCTGAGATAGCGGAAGATCAGAAATGAAATCCATGGAGATATGTGTCCAAGGTCTCTTCGGGACAGGCAAGGGCAAGAGCAAACCGCTGGCACGAGAACAGCAAGGCTTAGCTCGAGCACAAGTCCCACAGGACTGCACAAATGACCGCACATCCCTTGACAAGGAAGGCCACCAAAAGGACCTGGCCACCAGATCTCTGGTGCCAAAAATTCCCGGGTGACCTGCCAACACCGAGGAATGAACCTCGGAAATGACTCTGCTGGTCCACTTATCCGGGACAAACAGTCTGTCAGGTGGACAAGACTCAGGCCTATCAGCCTGAAATCTCTGCAACACACGTCGCAGATCCGGAGAAATAGCTGACAAGATAACTCCATCTTTAAGAATACCAACAGGATCCGCGACTCCAGGAGCATCAGGCACAAAGCTCCTAGAAAGAGCATCGGCCTTCACATTCTTTGAACCTGGTAAATACGAGACAACAAAATCAAAGCGGGAGAAAAACAATGACCAGCGGGCCTGTCTCGGATTAAGGCGTTTAGCAGACTCGAGATACATCAGATTTTTGTGATCAGTCAAGACCACCACACGATGCTTAGCACCCTCGAGCCAATGACGCCACTCCTCAAATGCCCATTTCATGGCCAACAACTCCCGATTGCCCACATCATAATTTCGCTCGGCAGGCGAAAACTTCCTAGAGAAAAAGGCACAAGGTTTCATAACAGAGCAACCAGGGCCTCTCTGCGACAAAACGGCCCCTGCCCCAATCTCCGAAGCATCCACCTCAACCTGAAAGGGAAGTGAGACGTCAGGCTGGCACAAAACAGGCGCCGAAGTAAACCGGCGTTTCAACTCCTGGAAAGCCTCCACGGCAGCAGGAGCCCAGTTAGCTACATCGGAGCCCTTCTTGGTCATATCCGTCAAAGGTTTCACAATGCTAGAAAAATTAGCGATAAAACGACGGTAGAAGTTAGCGAAGCCCAAGAACTTCTGAAGACTCTTAACTGACGAGGGCTGAGTCCAATCAAGAATAGCTCGGACCTTGACTGGGTCCATCTCCACAGCAGAAGGGGAAAAAATGAACCCCAAAAAGGGAACCTTCTGTACACCAAAGAGACACTTTGAGCCCTTGACAAACAAAGAATTTTCACGCAAAATTTTAAAGACCAACCTGACCTGCTCCACATGCGAATCCCAATTATCAGAAAAAACCAAAATATCATCCAGATAAACAATCAAAAATTTATCCAGATACTTCCGGAAAATGTCATGCATAAAGGACTGAAAAACTGAAGGCGCATTGGAGAGCCCAAAAGGCATCACCAAGTACTCAAAATGACCTTCGGGCGTATTGAATGCGGTTTTCCATTCATCACCTTGCTTAATGCGCACAAGGTTGTACGCACCACGAAGGTCTATCTTGGTGAACCACTTGGCAGCCTTAATCCGGGCAAACAAGTCAGACAACAGCGGTAAAGGATATTGAAATTTGACAGTGATCTTATTTAAAAGCCGATAATCAATACACGGTCTCAAAGATCCGTCCTTTTTTGCCACAAAAAAGAATCCCGCACCAAGAGGGGAAGAAGACGGACGAATATGTCCTTTCTCCAGAGACTCCTTGATATATGAACGCATAGCGGTATGTTCAGGTACCGACAGATTAAACAGTCTTCCCTTAGGAAATTTACTGCCTGGGATCAAATCTATAGCACAGTCACAGTCCCTATGAGGAGGCAGTGCACTGGACTCAGACTCACTGAAGACATCCTGATAATCAGACAAATACTCCGGAACTTCCGAAGGCGTAGAAGAAGCAATAGACACAGGCAGGGAATCCCCATGAATACCACGACAGCCCCAACTTGAGACTGACATAGCCTTCCAGTCCAGGACTGGATTATGGGTCTGTAACCATGGCAGCCCTAAAACAACCAAATCATGCATTTTATGTAAAACCAGGAAACGTATCACCTCGCGGTGTTCAGGAGTCATGCACATGGTAACCTGTGTCCAATACTGCGGTTTATTTGCTGCCAATGGCGTAGCATCAATACCCCTAAGAGGAATAGGATTTTCTAATGGTTCAAGAGTAAAACCACAGCGCTTAGCAAATGAGAGATCCATGAGACTCAGGGCAGCACCTGAATCTACAAACGCCATGACAGGATAAGATGACAGTGAGCAAATCAAAGTTACAGACAGAATAAATTTAGGTTGCAAATTACCAACGGTGACAGGACTAACAACCTTAGCTATACGTTTAGAGCATGCTGAGATAACATGTGTAGAATCACCACAGTAGTAGCACAAGCCATTCCGGCGTCTATGAATTTTCCGCTCATTTCTAGTCAGGATTCTATCACATTGCATTAAATCAGGTGTCTGTTCAGACAACACCATGAGGGAATTTGCGGTTTTTCTATCACATTGCACCGAATTAGGTGTCTGTTCAGACAACACCATGAGGGAATTTGCGGTTTTGCGCTCCCGCAACCGCCGGTCAATTTGAATAGCCAGTGCCATAGTATCATTCAGACCTGTGGGAATGGGAAAACCCACCATAACATTCTTAATGGCTTCAGAAAGGCCATTTCTAAAATTAGCGGCCAGTGCACACTCGTTCCAATGTGTCAGCACGGACCATTTCCGAAATTTTTGGCAATACACTTCAGCCTCGTCCTGCCCCTGAGACATAGCCAGCAAGGCCTTTTCTGCCTGAATCTCAAGATTGGGTTCCTCATAAAGTAAACCGAGCGCCAGAAAAAACGCATCAAGATCAGCCAATGCCGGATCTCCTGGCGCCAGCGAAAAAGCCCAATCCTGAGGGTCGCCCCGTAAGAACGAAATAACAATTTTTACTTGCTGAGCAGAATCTCCAGATGAACAGGGTCTCAGGGACAAAAACAATTTACAATTATTCACGAAATTCCTAAACTTAAACCTGTCTCCGGAAAACAGTTCAGGAATCGGTATTTTAGGTTCTGACCTAGGATTTCTGATAACATAGTCTTGTATGCCCTGCACACGAGTAGCCAGCTGGTCCACACTTGTAATCAAGGTCTGGACATTCATGTCTGCAGCAAGCATAGCCACTCTGAGGTAAAGGGGAAGAAGAAAAAAAAAACTCAGAATCTTCTTTCTTATAATCCCTCTTCTGCAATGCATTAAACATTTAATACGGGCCTGGCAAACTGTTATGACCCCAATGGCGAGGGTCTCAGAGGAACGTGGAAGTCTGCAGAATACAAAAATCCAGCTCATAGGGCAGTGGTAACTGGGTTGACCATATATCTACTCCTAACGCCAACACTAGAAGTAGCCGGGGATCATTCCTACGTTGATTCTAGATGACACGCGCCAGCCGGAGAATCTAGCTACCCCTAGTAGAGGAAAACAAAGACCTTTCTTGCCTCCAGAGAAGGGGACCCCAAAGCTGGATAGAAGCCCCCCACAAATAATGACGGTGAGGTAAGAGGAAATGACAAACACAGAAATGAACCAGGTTTAGCACAGAGAGGCCCGCTTACTGATAGCAGAATAAAGAAAGGTAACTTATATGGTCAACAAAAACCCTATCAAAATCCACACTGGAAATTCAAGAACCCCCGAACCGTCTAACGGTCCGGGGGGAGAACACCAGCCCCCTAGAGCTTCCAGCAAAGGTCAGGATATAGATTTGGAACAAGCTGGACAAAAATACAAAACCAAAACAAATAGCAAAAAGCAAAAGGCAGACTTAGCTGATATAACTGGAACCAGGATCAGTAGACAAGAGCACAGCAGACTAGCTCTGATAACTACGTTGCCAGGCATTGAACTGAAGGTCCAGGGAGCTTATATAGCAACACCCCTAACTAAAGACCCAGGTGCGGATAAAAGGAATGACAGAAAAACCAGAGTCAAAAAACTAGTAACCACTAGAGGGAGCAAAAAGCAAATTCACAACAGCAGTGGACACACAGCTATAGGCAGTGATCGGGCCAGTGGACACAGCTATAGACAGTGATCGGGGCAGTGGATACACAGCTATAGACAGTGATCGGGGCAGTGGACACAGAGCTATAGACAGTGATCGGGGCAATGGACACAGCTATAGACAGTGATCGGGGCAGTGGACACAGCTATAGACAGTGATCGTGGCAGTGGACACAGCTATAGACTGATCGTGGCAGTGGACACAGCTATAGACAGTGATCAGGGCAATGGACACAGCTATAGACAGTGATCGTGGCAGTGGACACAGCTATAGACTGATCGTGGCAGTGGACACAGCTATAGACAGTGATTGGGGCAGTGGACACAGCTATAGACAGTGATCGGAGCAGTGGACACAGCTATAGATAGTGATCGGGGCAGTGGACACAGCTGTAGACAGTGATCGGGGCAGTAGACTCAGCTATAGACAGTGATCGTGGCAGTGGACACAGCTATAGACTGATCGTGGCAGTGGACACATCTATAGACAATGATAGGGGCAGTGGACACAGCTATAGACAGTGATCGGGGCAGTGGACACAGAGCTATAGACAGTGATCGGGGCAGTGGACACAGCTGTAGACAGTGATCGGGGCAGTAGACACAGCTATAGACAGTGATCGGGGCAGTAGACACAGCTGTAGACAGTGATCGGCACAGTGGACACAGCTATAGACAGTGATCAGGGCAGTGGACATAGCTATAGACAGTGATCGGCGCAGTGGACACAGCTATAGACAGTGATCGGGGCAGTGGACACAGCTGTAGACAGTGATCGGGGCAGTAGACACAGCTATAGACAGTGATCGGGGCAGTAGACACAGCTGTAGACAGTGATCGGCACAGTGGACACAGCTATAGACAGTGATCAGGGCAGTGGACATAGCTATAGACAGTGATCGGCGCAGTGGACACAGCTATAGACAGTTATCGGGGCAGTGGACACAGCTGTAGACAGTGATCGGGGCAGTGGACACAGAGCTATAGACAGTGATCGGGGCAGTGGACACACAGCTATAGACAGTGATCGGGGCAGTGGACACACAGCTATAGACAGTGATCGGGGCAGTGGACACACAGCTATAGACAGTGATCGGGGCAGTAGACACAGCTATAGACAGTGATCGGGGCAGTGGACACACAGCTGTAGACAGTAATCGGGGCAGTAGACACAGCTATAGACAGTGATCGGGGCAGTGGACACACAGCTATAGACAGTGATCGGGGCAGTGGACACAGCTATAGACAGTGATCGGGGCAATGGACACACAGCTATAGACAGTGATCGGGGCAGTGGACACACAGCTGTAGACAGTGATCGGGGCAGTAGACACAGCTATAGACAGTGATCGGGGCAGTGGACACACAGCTATAGACAGTGATCGGGGCAGTGGACACAGCTATAGACAGTGATCGGGGCAATGGATGCACAGCTATAGACAGTGATCGGGGCAATGGACACACAGCTATAGACAGTGATCGGGGCAATGGACACACAGCTATAGACAGTGATCGGGGCAGTGGACACAGCTATAGACAGTGATCGGGGCAGTGGACACACAGCTATAGACAGTGATCGGGGCAGTGGACACAGCTATAGACAGTGATCGGGGCAGTGGACACACAGCTATAGACAGTGATCGGGGCAGTAGACACAGCTATAGACAGTGATCGGGGCAGTGGACACACAGCTGTAGACAGTGATCGAGGCAGTAGACACAGCTATAGACAGTGATCGGGGCAGTGGACACACAGCTATAGACAGTGATCGGGGCAGTGGACACACAGCTATAGACAGTGATCGTGGCAGTGGACACAGCTATAGACAGTGATCGGGGCAGTGGACACAGCTATAGACAGTGATCGGGGCAGTGGACACAGCTGTAGACAGTGATCGGGGCAGTGGACACAGCTATAGACAGTAATCGGGGCAGTGGACACACAGCTATAGACAGTGATCGGGGCAGTGGACACAGCTGTAGACAGTGATCGGGGCAGTGGACACAGCTATAGACAGTGATCGGGGCAGTGGACACACAGCTATAGACAGTGATCGGGGCAGTGGACACACAGCTATAGACAGTAATCGGGGCAGTGGACACACAGCTATAGACAGTGATCGGGGCAGTGGACACAGCTATAGACAGTGATCGGATAAAGAAACAACCATGTTTTTCTAAGCCAACCCAGGCTCTTTACATCTGTTGTCGATTTATTTTCTTCTTCTTCTTCATTTTCATAACTTGTTAATTAAAACATCAAAGGACAAATGACTTGGAGCAGAAGTCGGATTTATGGGCTGGATGTGTGTTCCTGAGGATTTAGGAGTAATTGGACAAATATTTGCTGGTGTCCTTTTCTGGACTTGAGATCATAGTCGGTGGGGAGGACTTGGCAGGATTCGGGAAGGATCAGTGTGCAGCTGCCCTCCATTATTGAGCACATCGTACGCCGTCTATTGGGCTGGACACAGCCGAGGATGGAAGATCCGGCACTTCTATGGATATCATCCTCCAGCTAACATTACAGAAATGACAAAGCCACGGTATAGTATGAGAGACAAAGGAGAAAGTGTAACCGTAAGTTCACACTAGGCGGTTTTTCAGCGTTTCTTTTCTGCAGCAAAACCTGATCTCTTGGCAGGAAAGAAGCTGCAGAAAAAAAAGCATACTTTCCTTGGGTTTTGATGAGTTTTTCATACTTTTTTTGCAGCAGTTTTCGCATGCTAGATTTCTCTCTTGTGCATGCTGATAAAGTTTAGTATTGAAAAAAATCCTACACTATAGAATCAGCTTTTGGCACAAAAGGCTGGAGGCAGTCCTCTCTATAGATAGATGGATGGACTGAAAGATGATAGATAATAGATACATAATAGATAGATAATAGACAATAGATAGATAATAGATAGATAATAGATAGAAGATAATAGATAGATAATAGATACATAATAGATAGATAATAGATAGGTAATAGATAGATAATAGAAGATAGATAGATGATAGATAGATAATAGATAGATAATAGATAGATAATGGATAGATATATAGATAGATGATAGATAGATCGATAACAGATACATAATAGATAGATGATAGATAGGTAATAGATAGATGATAGATAAATAGATAATAGATAGATAGATAGATAGATAGATAGATGATAGATCGATAACAGATACATACTAGATAGATGATAGATAGGTAGATAATAGATAGACAATAGATAGATAGATAATAGATCGAAGATAATAGATAGATAATAGAAGATAATAGATAGATAATTGATACACGATAATAGATAATAGATAGATACTAGATAGATAATAAGTAGATAGATAATAGATATTTAGATAGATGATAGATAGATAATATGTAGATAGATAGATAATAGATAGATAATAGCTAGATAGATAGATAATAGATAGATAATAGATTATGTAGTCCAAATGTCGTATATTCTGTTGTGAATTCCGCTCTTGGGCTCCCTCCGGTGGCTGTAAGTGGCACTATTATGAGTTCTGTTCTTGGGCTCCCTCCGGTGGTTATAAGTGGTACGGCTGCTCCTTGGATTTAGCTGTCAGCAGCTGCTTCCACTGATTGTCTATTTGGGCTCGGCTATTTAGCCTGGCTCTATCCTTCAGCTAGTGCCAGTTGTCAATGTTCCTGGTTGGATTCACATCTCTGCTTGGATTTCTCTGCTATTCTGACCAGATCATCAAAGATAAGTCCTGGCTTGGTTATTTGCAGTCCATATGTTGTGGACTTAATAGTTCTGTACATTCTATGTTTTTTCTAGTCCAGCTTGTCAGTATGGATTTATTCAGTTAAGCTGGAAGCTCTGGAGAAGCAGATTTATCCTCCACACCTTTAGTCAGGTGGTGGAGATTTTTGTAAACTCTGTGGTGGATTTTTCTAGTATTTTAATACTGACCGCACAGTATTCTGTCCTGTCCTATCTATCTAGCTAGATTGGCCTCCTTTGCTATATCCTGGTTTCATTCTGTGTATGTCATTTCCCTCTCCACTCACAGTCAATATTTGTGGGAGGCTGTCTATCCTTTGGGAATTTTCTCTGAGGCAAGATAGCTTTCCTGATTCTATCTTTAGGGGTATTTAGTCCTCTGGCTGTGACGAGGTGTCTAGGGAGTGACAGGAACATCCCACGGCTACTTCTAGTGTTGTGTTAAGTTCAGGGTCTGTGGTCAGTAAAGGTACAACCTCCTCCAGAGCACGTTCCATGTTGCTCCTAAATCACCAGTTCATAACAGTACAACTGGCCAACAATGAGTTAAATGCATCTCCAAAGAAGGAAAAAAAGTTCTGAGCCATTTTTTTTTCTGCAGTTTGTTATGTCTTTTTTTTCCTCTTAATCTCTGGGTGGTTCAGGATTTTGGCGCTGGCATGGATGTTCAGGGTTTGTTTTCTCGTGTGGATCAACTTGCTGCAAGAGTACAGAGTATTCAAGATTATGTCGTCCAGACTCCGGCTTTAGAGCCTAGAATTCCAACGCCTGACCTGTTTTTTGGGGACAGATACAAGTTTTTGAACTTTAAAAATTACTGCAAATTGTTTTTTGCTTTGAAACCCCGTTCCTCTGGTGATCCCATTCAGCAGGTTAAAATTGTCATCTCTCTGCTGCGTGGCGATCCTCAGGACTGGGCATTCTCCCTTGAGTCAGGGAATCCGGCATTGCTTAATGTAGACGCATTTTTTCAGGCGCTAGGATTATTGTATAACGAACCTAATTCAGTGGATCATGCAGAAAAAACTTTGTTAACCCTGTGTCAGGGTCTGGAAGTGGCAGAATTATACTGCCAGAGATTTAGAAAATGGTCTGTGCTCACTAAATGGAATGAGGATGCTCTGGCAGCAATTTTCAGAAAGGGTCTTTCTGAAGCCGTTAAAGATGTTATGGTGGGATTCCCCATGCCTGCTGGCCTGAATGATTCTATGTCTCTGGCCATTCAGATCGATCGGCGCCTGCGCGAGCGCAGAGTTGTGCACAATAGAGCATTGTCCTCTGAGCAGAGTCCTGAGCCTATGCAATGTGATAGGATTTTGACCAGAGCAGAACGGCAGGGATTCAGACGTCAGAATGGGCTGTGTTTTTACTGTGGTGATTCTGCTCATGTTGTTTCTGATTGCCCTAAGCGTACTAAGAGGGTCGCTAGGTCTGTTACCATCAGTACTGTACAGCCTAAATTTCTCATATCTGTGACCTTGATTTGCTCATTATCGTCATTTTCTGTCATGGCATTTGTGGATTCAGGCGCTGCCCTGAATTTAATGGACTTAGAATTCGCCCAGCGTTGTGGTTTCTCCTTGCAGCCTTTGCAGAGCCCTATTCCTTTGAGGGGCATTGATGCTACACCGTTGGCCAAGGATAAACCTCAGTATTGGACACAGCTGACCATGTGCTTGGCTCCAGCACATCAAGAAGATTGCTGTTTTCTGGTGTTGCATAATTTGCATGATGTTGTTGTACTGGGTTTTCCATGGTTACAGGTACATAATCCTGTGCTCGATTGGAAATCTATGTCTGTGACTAGTTGGGGTTGTCAAGGGGTTCATAGTGACGTTCCTTTGATGTCTATTTCCTCTTCCCCCTCTTCAGAAGTTCCTGAGTTTTTGTTGGATTTCCAGGATGTATTTGATGAGCCCAAGTCCAGTTCTCTTCCTCCACATAGGGACTGTGATTGTGCTATTAACTTGATTCCTGGCTGTAAGTTCCCTAAGGGCCGACTTTTCAATTTGTCTGTGCCAGAACATGCCGCCATGCGGAGTTATGTTAAGGAGTCTTTGGAGAAAGGGCATATTCGTCCATCTTCGTCACCATTGGGAGCGGGATTCTTTTTTGTTGCCAAGAAGGATGGCTCCTTGAGACCCTGTATTGATTATCGCCTTCTTAATAAGATCACGGTCAAATTTCAATACCCTTTACCTTTACTTTCTGATTTATTTGCTAGGATTAAGGGGGCTAGTTGGTTTACTAAGATTGACCTTCGAGGGGCGTATAATCTTGTTCGTATTAAACAGGGTGACGAATGGAAAACTGCGTTTAATACGCCCGAAGGCCATTTTGAATACCTTGTGATGCCTTTCGGGCTTTCTAATGCTCCATCTGTATTTCAGTCCTTCATGCATGATATTTTTCACAATTATCTTGATAAATTCATGATTGTATAATATTTGGATGATATTTTGATTTTTTCCGATGATTGGGAGTCTCATGTGAAGCAGGTCAGGATGGTATTTCAGATCCTTCGTGATAATGCTTTATTTGTGAAAGGGTCTAAATGCCTATTTGGAGTTCAGAAGGTTTCTTTTTTGGGTTTCATTTTTTCTCCCTCATCTATAGAAATGGATCCTGATAAGGTCCAAGCCATTCATGATTGGATTCAACTCACATCTGTGAAGAGCCTTCAGAAATTTTTGGGCTTTGCTAATTTTTATCGCCGTTTCATTGCCAACTTTTCTAGTGTGGTTAAGCCCCTGACCGATTTGACGAAGAAAGGCGCTGATGTGACGAATTGGTCCTCTGCGGCGGATGACGCCTTTCAGGAGCTTAAACGCCGATTTACTTCTGCCCCTGTGTTGCGTCAGCCGGATGTTTCTCTTCCTTTTCAGGTTGAGGTTGACGCTTCTGAGATTGGGGCAGGGGCCGTTTTGTCTCAGAGGAATTCTGATGGTTCTTTGATGAAACCGTGTGCCTTCTTTTCCAGAAAGTTTTCGCCTGCGGAGAGCAATTATGATGTCGGCAATCGGGAGTTGTTGGCTATGAAGTGGGCATTTGAGGAGTGGCGACATTGGCTTGAGGGAGCCAAGCACCGCGTTGTGGTCTTGACCAATCATAAGAATCTGATTTACCTCGAGTCTGCCAAGCGGTTGAATCCTAGACAGGCTCGATGGTCCCTGTTTTTCTCCCGTTTTGATTTTGTGGTCTCGTATCTTCCGGGATCTAAGAATGTTAAGGCTGATGCCCTCTCTAGGAGTTTTTTGCCTGATTCTCCGGGAGTCCTTGAGCCGGTTGGCATTCTCAAAGAGGGGGTGATTCTTTCTGCCATCTCCCCTGATTTACGGCGGGTGCTTCAGGAATTTCAGGCTGATAAACCTGACCGCTGTCCAGTGGGGAAACTGTTTGTTCCTGATAGATGGACTAGTAAGGTAATTTCTGAGGTTCATTGTTCGGTGTTGGCTGGTCATCCTGGGATTTTTGATACCAGAGATTTGGTTGCTAGGTCCTTTTGGTGGCCTTCCTTGTCGCGGGATGTGCATTCTTTTGTGCAGTCCTGTGGGACTTGTGCGCGGGCCAAGCCTTGCTGTTCCCGTGCCAGTGGGTTGCTTTTGCCTTTGCCGGTCCCTGAGAGGCCTTGGACGCATATTTCCATGGATTTTATTTCGGATCTTCCTGTTTCCCAGAAGATGTCTGTTATCTGGGTGGTTTGTGATCGGTTTTCTAAGATGGTCCATTTGGTACCTTTGCCTAAATTGCCTTCTTCCTCTGATTTGGTTCCGTTGTTTTTTCAGCATGTGGTTCGTTTGCATGGCATTCCGGAGAATATTGTTTCTGACAGAGGTTCCCAGTTTGTTTCTAGGTTTTGGCGGTCCTTTTGTGCTAGGATGGGCATTGATTTGTCTTTTTCTTCGGCGTTTCATCCTCAGACAAATGGCCAAACTGAACGAACTAATCAGACTTTGGAGACCTATCTGAGTTCAGAAGGTTTCTTTTTTGGGTTTCATTTTTTCTCCCTCATCTATAGAAATGGATCCTGATAAGGTCCAAGCCATTCATGATTGGATTCAACCCACATCTGTGAAGAGCCTTCAGAAATTTTTGGGCTTTGCTAATTTTTATCGCCGTTTCATTGCCAACTTTTCTAGTGTGGTTAAGCCCCTGACCGATTTGACGAAGAAAGGCGCTGATGTGACGAATTGGTCCTCTGCGGCGGATGACGCCTTTCAGGAGCTTAAACGCCGATTTACTTCTGCCCCTGTGTTGCGTCAGCCGGATGTTTCTCTTCCTTTTCAGGTTGAGGTTGACGCTTCTGAGATTGGGGCAGGGGCCGTTTTGTCTCAGAGGAATTCTGATGGTTCTTTGATGAAACCGTGTGCCTTCTTTTCCAGAAAGTTTTCGCCTGCGGAGCGCAATTATGATGTCGGCAATCGGGAGTTGTTGGCTATGAAGTGGGCATTTGAGGAGTGGCGACATTGGCTTGAGGGAGCCAAGCACCGCGTTGTGGTCTTGACCAATCATAAGAATCTGATTTACCTCGAGTCTGCCAAGCGGTTGAATCCTAGACAGGCTCGATGGTCCCTGTTTTTCTCCCGTTTTGATTTTGTGGTCTCGTATCTTCTGGGATCTAAGAATGATAAGGCTGATGCCCTCTCTAGGAGTTTTTTGCCTGATTCTCTGGGAGTCCTTGAGCCGGTTGGCATTCTCAAGGAGGGGGTGATTCTTTCTGCCATCTCCCCTGATTTACGGCGGGTGCTTCAGGAATTTCAGGCTGATAAACCTGACCGCTGTCCAGTGGGGAAACTGTTTGTTCCTGATAGATGGACTAGTAAGGTAATTTCTGAGGTTCATTGTTCGGTGTTGGCTGGTCATCCTGGGATTTTTGGTACCAGAGATTTGGTTGCTAGGTCCTTTTGGTGGCCTTCCTTGTCGCGGGATGTGCATTCTTTTGTGCAGTCCTGTGGGACTTGTGCGCGGGCCAAGCCTTGCTGTTCCCGCGCCAGTGGGTTGGTTTTGCCTTTGCCGGTCCCTGAGAGGCCTTGGACGCATATTTCCATGGATTTTATTTCGGATCTTCCTGTTTCCCAGAAGATGTCTGTTATCTGGGTGGTTTGTGATCGGTTTTCTAAGATGGTCCATTTGGTACCTTTGCCTAAATTGCCTTCTTCCTCTGATTTGGTTCCGTTGTTTTTTCAGCATGTGGTTCGTTTGCATGGCATTCCGGAGAATATTGTTTCTGACAGAGGTTCCCAGTTTGTTTCTAGGTTTTGGCGGTCCTTTTGTGCTAGGATGGGCATTGATTTGTCTTTTTCTTCGGCGTTTCATCCTCAGACTAATGGCCAAACTGAGCGAACTAATCAGACCTTGGAAACCTATTTGAGATGCTTTATGTCTGCTGATCAGGATGATTGGGTGGCTTTCTTGCCGTTGGCCGAGTTTGCCCTTAATAATCGGGCTAGTTCGGCTAATTTGGTTTCGCCTTTCTTTTGTAATTTTGGTTTTCATCCTCGTTTTTCTTCAGGGCAGGTTGAGCCTTCTGATTGTCCTGGTGTGGATTCTGTGGTGGACAGGTTGCAGCAGATTTGGACTCATGTAGTGGACAATTTGACGTTGTCTCAGGAATAGGCTCAACGGTTTGCTAACCGCCGTCGGTGTGTTGGTCCCCGGCTTCAGGTTGGGGATTTAGTCTGGTTATCTTCTCGTCATGTTCCTATGAAGGTTTCTTCCCCTAAGTTTAAGCCTCGATTTATTGGTCCTTATAAGATTTCTGAGATTATCAATCCGGTGTCTTTTCGTTTGGCCCTTCCAGCCTCTTTTGCCATCCATAATGTTTTCCATAGATCTTTGTTGCGGAGATATGTGGTGCCCATTGTTCCCTCTGTTGATCCTCCTGCCCCGGTGTTGGTTGAGGGGGAGTTGGAATATGTGGTTGAGAAAATTTTGGATTCTCGGTTTTCAAGGCGGAGGCTTCAGTCAAGTGGAAGGGTTATGGCCAGGAGGATAATTCTTGGGTGGTTGCCTCCGATGATCATGCTGCCAATTTGGTTTGTGCCTTTCATTTGGCTCGTCCTGATCGACCTGGGGGCTCTGGTGTGGGTTCGGTGACCCCTCCTCAAGGGGGGGGTACTGTTGTGAATTCCGCTCTTGGGCTCCCTCCGGTGGCTGTAAGTGGCACTATTATGAGTTCTGTTCTTGGGCTCCCTCCGGTGGTTATAAGTGGTACGGCTGCTCCTTGGATTTAGCTGTCAGCAGCTGCTTCCACTGATTGTCTATTTGGGCTCGGCTATTTAGCCTGGCTCTATCCTTCAGTTAGTGTCAGTTGTCAATGTTCCTGGTTGGATTCACATCTCTGCTTGGATTTCTCTGCTATTCTGACCAGATCATCAAAGATAAGTCCTGGCTTGGTTCTTTGCAGTCCATATGTTGTGGACTTAATAGTTCTGTACATTCTATGTTTTTTCTAGTCCAGCTTGTCAGTATGGATTTATTCAGTTAAGCTGGAAGCTCTGGAGAAGCAGATTTATCCTCCACACCTTTAATCAGGTGGTGGAGATTTTTGTAAACTCTGTGGTGGATTTTTCTAGTATTTGACCGCACAGTATTCTGTCCTGTCCTATCTATCTAGCTAGATTGGCCTCCTTTGCTATATCCTGGTTTCATTCTGTGTATGTCATTTCCCTCTCCACTCACAGTCAATATTTGTGGGAGGCTGTCTATCCTTTGGGAATTTTCTCTGAGGCAAGATAGCTTTCCTGATTCTTGTAGAAAAAGGAAGCAGCATCCGTTCCAGGTGAAAGAAGTTGTATCAAAAGGAGTCTTTATTCTGCCATAGAAACATACAACGTTTCGGCCATGTTGGCCTTTATCAAGTCAATCATACTTGATAAAGGCCAACATGGCCGAAACGTTGTATGTTTCTATGGCAGAATAAAGACTCCTTTTGATACAACTTCTTTCACCTGGAACGGATGCTGCTTCCTTTTTCTACAAGTGTGAGTACTGTTCAATTGGGATCCTTGAACTTTGGAGCGTGCATCCACACACTCTGGTGCTGTTGGTTACATTTTTTACATGAGCTTTCCTGATTCTATCTTTAGGGGTATTTAGTTCTCCGGCTGTGACGAGGTGTCTAGGGAGTGACAGGAACATCCCACGGCTACTTCTAGTGTTGTGTTAAGTTCAGGGTCTGCGGTCAGTAAAGCTACCACCTCCTCCAGAGCACGTTCCATGTTGCTCCTAAACCACCAGTTCATAACAATATTCACTCTTTGCGTATACCTTAGCGCTTACAGAGGTGGCCGAATTCTTTGTTTATTATGTAGTCATGGCAGCTTGTACCTGTTCACACTTGCTTTATTCTATTGGGAGGTGCTTGTTAATTTAATATATAGATACAGTATCTATCTATAAAGTTCCATAAAAAAAGTCAGCACTCCAGTTTACCTGTGAAAAAAATTATCAGCTCAAACCTCGAACAAGACTCAAGAGGTTTGAGCTGAAACATTGCTGTATATGGACAAATAAACGTTCTCTTTTTCACACATAAATTGGAGCACTGACTTTTTTGAAAGCTTGTATGTGGTGGTATAGTAGTCAGGGACTGGAAAGCTTGACCTGCATATCTATCTATCTATTATCTATCTATCTATCTATCTATCTATCTATCTATCTATCATCTATCTATCATCTATCTATCTATTATCTATCTATCTATGTCTATCTATCTATTATCTATCTATCCAGGGCCGGACTGGCCATAGGGCCCTTCTGGCAAATGCCAGAAGGGCCGGTGCCAGTGGTGGGCCGCTCAATCCGCCGCCCCCGCCGTCGCATTCAACTATACCGGCGTATAGACGCCGGTACAGTTGAATGCAATGATGGAGGAGAGAGCGTCTACAGACGCTCCTCTCCCATCATTCCCCGCTCTGCCTCTGACACTGCGGGTGCGCGATGATGTCATATCATCGCGCACCTGCTGTGTCCCGGGCAGACTGCAGCTGCTGAGACAGGAGCAGGAACCAGGAAGCAACGCTGGGCACGAGGAGAGGTGAGGAGAGGTTTTTTTTTTTCTGGACTGTGGGGCCATTCTCGGAGGAGGTGAGGGGAGGAAGAGAAGAGATGTGGGCTGTATATAGTTCTCTGTGGGCTGTGCTCTGTGCTGTATACTGCTGTGTGCTATATATAGTACTCTGTGGGCTGTGCTCTGTGCTGTATACTGCTGTGGGCTGTATATAGTTCTCTGTGGGCTGTGCTCTGTGCTGTATACTGCTGTGGGCTGTATATAGTTCTCTGTGGGCTGTGCTCTGTGCTGTATACTACTGTGGGCTGTATATAGTTATCTGTGGGCTGTGCTCTGTGCTGTATACTACTGTGGGCTGTATATAGTTCTCTGTGGGCTGTGCTCTGTGCTGTATACTACTGTGGGCTGTATATAGTTATCTGTGGGCTGTGCTCTGTGCTGTATACTACTGTGGGCTGTATATAGTTCTCTGTGGGCTGTGCTCTGTGCTGTATACTGCTGTGGGCTGTATATAGTTCTCTGTGGGCTGTGCTCTGTGCTGTATACTGCTGTGGGCTGTATATAGTTCTCTGTGGGCTGTGCTCTGTGCTGTATACTACTGTGGGCTGTATATAGCTCTCTGTGGGCTGTGCTCTGTGCTGTATACTACTGTGGGCTGTATATAGTTATCTGTGGGCTGTGCTCTGTGCTGTATGCTACTGTGGGCTGTATATAGTTCTCTGTGGGCTGTGCTCTGTGCTGTATATAGTTCTCTGTGGGCTGTGCTCTGTGCTGTATACTACTGTGGGCTGTATATAGTTCTCTGTGGGCTGTGCTCTGTGCTGTATATAGTTCTCTGTGGGCTGTGCTCTGTGCTGTATACTACTGTGGGCTGTATATAGTACTCTGTGGGCTGTGCTCTGTGCTGTATACTACTGTGGGCTGTATATAGTTATCTGTGGGCTGTGCTCTGTGCTGTATGCTACTGTGGGCTGTATATAGTTCTCTGTGGGCTGTGCTCTGTGCTGTATATAGTTCTCTGTGGGCTGTGCTCTGTGCTGTATACTACTGTGGGCTGTATATAGTTCTCTGTGGGCTGTGCTCTGTGCTGTATACTGCTGTGGGCTGTATATAGCTCTCTGTGGGCTGTGCTCTGTGCTGTATACTACTGTGGGCTGTATATAGTTCTCTGTGGGCTGTGCTCTGTGCTGTATACTGCTGTGGGCTGTATATAGCTCTCTGTGGGCTGTGCTCTGTGCTGTATACTACTGTGTGCTCTGTGCTATATATAGTTCTCTGTGGGCTGTGCTCTGTGCTGTATACTGCTGTGGGCTGTATATAGTTCTCTGTGGGCTATGCTCTGTGCTGTATACTACTGTGGGCTGTATATAGTTCTCTGTGGGCTGTGCTCTGTGCTGTATACTGCTGTGGGCTGTACATAGCTCTCTGTGGGCTGTGCTCTGTGCTGTATACTACTGTGTGCTCTGTGCTATATATAGTTCTCTGTGGGCTGTGCTCTGTGCTGTATACTGCTGTGGGCTGTATATAGTTCTCTGTGGGCTGTGCTCTGTGCTGTATACTGCTGTGGGCTGTATATAGCTCTCTGTGGGCTGTGCTCTGTGCTGTATACTACTGTGTGCTCTGTGCTATATATAGTTCTCTGTGGGCTGTGCTCTGTGCTGTATACTACTGTGGGCTGTATATAGCTCTCTGTGGGCTGTGCTCTGTGCTGTATACTACTGTGGGCTGTATATAGTTATCTGTGGGCTGTGCTCTGTGCTGTATGCTACTGTGGGCTGTATATAGTTCTCTGTGGGCTGTGCTCTGTGCTGTATATAGTTCTCTGTGGGCTGTGCTCTGTGCTGTATACTACTGTGGGCTGTATATAGTTATCTGTGGGCTGTGCTCTGTGCTGTATGCTACTGTGGGCTGTATATAGTTCTCTGTGGGCTGTGCTCTGTGCTGTATATAGTTCTCTGTGGGCTGTGCTCTGTGCTGTATACTACTGTGTGCTGTATATAGTTCTCTGTGGGCTGTGCTGTATATAGTACTCTGTGGGCTGTGCTGTATATAGTACTCTGTGGGCTGTGCTGTATATAGTACTCTGTGGGCTGTGCTGTATATAGTACTCTGTGGGCTGTGCTGTATATAGTACTCTGTGGGCTGTGCTGTATACTACTGTGGGCTGTATATAGTTCTCTGTGGGCTGTGCTCTGTGCTGTATACTACTGTGTGCTGTATATAGTTCTCTGTGGGCTGTGCTGTATATAGTACTCTGTGGGCTGTGCTGTGTATAGTACTCTGTGGGCTGTGCTGTGTATAGTACTCTGTGGGCTGTGCTGTATATAGTACTCTCTGGGCTGTGCTGTATATAGTACTCTCTGGGCTGTGCTGTATATAGTACTCTCTGGGCTGTGCTTTATATAGTACTCTGGGCTGTGCTGTATATAGTACTCTGGGCTGTGCTTTATATAGTTCTCTGTGGGCTGTGCTGTATATAGTTCTCTGTGGGCTGTGCTGTATATAGTTCTCTGTGGGCTGTGCTGTATATATTATTTTGTGGGCTGTGCTGTATATATTACTTTGTGGGCTGTGCTGTATATATTACTCTGTGGGCTGTGCTGTATACTACTGTGTGGACTGTGCTGTATACTTCTACGTGGGCTGTGCTGTATACTACTGTGTGGTCTGTGCTGTATACTACTGTGTGGTCTGTGCTGAATACTGCTGTGTGGGCTGTGTTATCTACTACGCGAGCTGTGCTATAGCATGCAGGCTGTGCTGTATACTATGCGGTTTGTGCTATATAATATGCGGGCTTTGCTATATACTATGGGGAGTATATTATATTCTATGGGGGAGGCCATGTTATGTACTATGTGGCTGTGTTATATACTATTGTGGGGGTATATTATATTCTATGGGGGAGGCTGCATTATATACTATGGGGGGCTGCATTATATTCTATGGGGGGCTACATTATATATTATGGGGAGGTGGGCTGTATTATATTCTATGGGGGTTACATACTCTGGGGTGGCTGCATTATACTCTGTGGGGTGGCTGCATTATACTCTGGGGTGGCTGCATTATACTCTGGGGTGGCTGCATTATACTCTGGGGTGGCTGCATTATACTCTGGGGTGGCTGCATTATACTATATGTGGGCTGCATTATACTGTATCGAGGACTATGGGGAATACGTTATACTATATGAAGAACTATGGGGTGCATTATACTATGGGAAGTGAATTGTACTACATGGATGACTGTGGCGGTGCATTATACTATATGGAGCACTATGAGGATTGTATTATGCTATATGGAGGACTATGAGGAGTGTATTATACTATGTGGAGGACTGAGCAGTGTATTTTAATATATGGAGGACTATAGGGAGTGTATTATACTATATGGAGGACTATGGAGCACATTATAATATATGGAGGACTATGGGGTGTATTTTACTAAACAAGTAAAATGCTGCATATTCGGATTGTTTTTGCTGGAACAAAAAGCCTTGTTGTCAGCAGCACATTGCCAGTGTAAACTGTAGATGTGCTGCTGAAAACATGATACTGTATGGTGATCTATTAGTGATCGTTCTGTCTCATCATTATTCCTCAGCTGGTGGAAAGAGGCCGGGAAACAAGCGTTGAACAACTTCAGTATTGTCGATCAAACTCGTTTAGCGGCCTGAACTCAGCGCACGTAAATACAACAGAAAGGCTTCTGTGTGATGTGCAATATGTTAGCATTTGGGGACCCATTTTAAACTTTGCCTAGGGCCCCACTTTGCCTAAAACCGGCCCTGCCTACAAGTGTACAAAGATATTATACAGTCACCATGTGACAAGTGGGCCTGTGTAACTTCAAATGCCAGGGCTGAATTTTAGTCCCAGTCCGGCCCTGTATCTATCTATCTATCTATCTATCTATCTATCTATCTATCTATCTATCTATCTATCTATCTATTATCAATCTATCTATCTATTATCTATATATCTATCTTTTATATATCTATCATCTAACTATCTACGTACCTATCATAATCTTCAATGTATCTATTCAGTGCCTATGTGTGACAGCAAAGTTAAAGAGCGATTTTACATTTTTTTTTCAACTGGGACAATGTCTCAATATTAATAAATACCGCGCTCCAAGGGTTTAAAAATAGTTGGAAATAAACCAAAAGTTAGATGCTGATTCACTTCCTCAGGAGGAAGGAGTGCGGTACACTCCGAAACGCGTTGGTTTGCTTTGTGTCCCAAACGAGACTCCGTAGGCCTGTGACGTCACACGCTGCCCAGCAGCGCCGGCCATTATTCCAGTACAACCAGGATCGTCTCCGGCCGGGACGGTTCCTGGCTCTGTACTGTGCAGCGGTACCCGGTCTTCTCGCTGGATAAGCGGTATCGGCGTGCTTCCTGCTTATCGCCACCGCTCCCAAAGGACCACCTCCCTCGGTCCACCGCGGTAGAGCACCTTACACATCTGGGACCATTTTTCACCTTAAGCAAGCAGCGAAACCAGTATGGTATGTGGGTTATCAGCCGATTATTCTAATTGTATTTAAGGCACGTATTAACTGTAAGCTACTTCTAACTGTTGGTTATATTGGTTGTAGCCAACGGCTGTTTTGACAATAGTGCTGTACACTCCCCCTATATGCTGCTAAATTTACCGGTCCAAAGTGAATCAGCATCTAACTTTTGGTTTATTTCCAACTATTTTTAAACCCTTGGAGCGCGGTATTTATTAATATTGAGTGATTTATTTGCTGTGGCAGAGTGTGCACAGATCTGCCTTAATACCTGCAGCACTTGGGTTGGTCTTCTTAGTAGCGCCAGTGTGCTTTATTGTTGTGTAACTGGGACAATGTCGTTTACTGTATTTGTTTCTTTCCTTCTGTGACATGAGTAAAAACAGGTGATGGAGAACTGATCCGAGGTTACAATTATGTTCTCTTTCAATGGAGACAGAAAGAAGAGATGATGGAACACTTGACCCTCATTGTCTATGCTTACTTCTCTTTTTATGGATTGAAAAAAGCCCCATGTGGCCGAAACGTTGTGATCTTCCTATACCAATAAAGCTACCAGAAGCTGGACGTCCGGAGCCCTAATATTTGTGTAGAGGTGGACGGATGTTGACCACAACACGGTGGTGAACTTACTTTGCTTTATTATTTCTGTAGACTCTTCTCCACGATACATTTGCCCCATTACTAATATGCTACTAACCTCGTTGTATGTCTCCTGGTAACACTGCGATATGCTGCATATCACCTAGCAGGTGGCCTTTGTTCTCTTGGCAAGCGGATACTTTTACTTAAATATCATTAAAACCCAATACAGGCAAAACATATGTCTCCTAAAAAAAAGCATGAAATCCATCTAAAACAACAGCGTGAATGCAAAACATCTACAGCCGACACATCATTAGTGAACACTGACATTTACAGCAATTCACATAATTCATATTTTATGGAGTTTTTTTTTTTTTTACAAAACAAATGTGCCCATTAAATAAGAAAAGTGCTATAAAGAACAAAATAGGCAATCAATGTGATTTACAAAAGCATTAAAATATAAAATAAAATGAAAATTAGAAAAAGAAATTGTGTTTATTTGTCGTTCTGCGCAGTCTAATCAAAATCTGAAAAATCTGAGAAAATCTGAGGAAACTGCGGTCCTTACATCGATGATCTCCATCATCTTTGGTTGGACTAGTTAAGGGTTGGTGTTTCTCTAAGGGTTTGTGGCTTGCATTGTAGACAGATTAGTGGGTAGCTTATACTTAGCCCTGCCCTGTAGTCTTCACATGCGCTGGAGAGAGGAGGACAGGGGTGATGCCCAAACTCACACTTTTTTTGTGTGTTTTGGACAATCCCTTTTTTCTTACATGGGCCTTCCTAGAGGTAATTAGGTTAGAAGAAGACCTACTTTTGAGACTGACGCCACTCCGTTGTCATCTGCGGGGGAACCAAACAAATGTGCTGGGTCTTCAGAAAGAATAATCATTAATAGATACAGGTCCGAACCTCCATTAACCAAAAATGCCCCAATTGGACATTTTCCAAATAGGACTTCTACTCCAAAATTCTCATGAAATTAATGCCCGGGGTTAAAAAAAATGGTTGCTTTCCTTCTGAAAGAGCACCATCCCTATCCATAGGTTGTCTTAGGTACTGCAGCATGGTTTCAATGATTGAGGAGTGTCTATTTCTCCATATTGTAGAACTGAAAAACATTTATACCCACACTTTCCATAATCACAATGCTCATTTATCATTGGACAACTTTATGCCCCGCCCCTGAGGTACCGAGGAACACTAACAATGCCTGCCCAGAATACCTGCTTTCATGGATATTTAAATAAGCCACACCCATTTTTGTAGAACATGACAGAACATGTCCCTATTATTAGGCCCCTGGTGGTTGGGGCTCATTTCCTGTTAGTCCTATTTCTTTTGTCACTTGGTAGCAGGAGCCCCCCCTTCCAAAGGAACTGTCAATAATGGATCATGAGTTTCAAAGGTCATGAAAAGGGTCATGCGTTTCAATTCCCAAAAATAGAGATTAGGAAATTAATTTGATGTGAATTAAGTTAGTGTTGAATTATTAGGAATTTGCTGAAACTGGTGAATTTGAATAATTAGTTATTTTACACAATGCATCAGCCAGAGAAGGACCACATGATTGATGGCCCGGCTTCCCCAAAATACTTTGCAGCTATCACATTACGTAGTATAGCACAACCAATCAAGACAGACTATCATAGCCTGTATAAAAGTTGAGGAAGGGAATGCAGCTGCCGCTATGCAGTGAATCTGGATAGTGAAAACTGTAGAGATAGGAAGAGGAAGCCATAAAACACTGAATAAACATTACAGATGGTGTATGATAGCACTGAAGTAAAGAAGATTAATGTGTGAAGGGTCATACTCGTTTTTAGGGCAATTGGTGGCTTTGTGATACTTTTGATTCCTCGAATATGTGACGAACCTGAATTTCAAAAGATTCGCTCATTTTTACTGCATTACATAACAGGGGTACATCTTAGGGCCCCATTGTTTCTATGTGTGCCACTCATGGAGCAGTGCTGTGTACGTGAACATTCGCAGATACCGATGTCGCACATTTACGATGACATAGCAGACCGGGGGCTTTTTTCTCTTCCTCCGCAAACTATCTACGACAGACAGATGTTCAGTTTTATTTTCTGGCACCACGGGGGGCCACATCACACTGTAATACCACAGATTATTCTCCTTTGTGTTTTCGGTCTGGGTTTTGCACAGAACTGGCGCGGTCCTGAGCGCTGATGGATTTATCTAGGTGGCAGGAACAGAGCCGGGGCTAAGGGTCCCTTTCCACTTGCGAGATAAAAAACGGTCCGTAATCTGGACCGAAAAAACGGATGGAACGTATGCGATTGTCATGCGAGTGTCATGCGAGTGCCATGCGATTTTTTAATCGCACCATCCGTATGACATCAGTATGACATCCGTATTGCTGTCCGATTTTTACGCACCAGTGTCCTTTGAAAAGCCGGCAATTCAGCGCCATGTACAGTAAAATCACACTGACAGGTTAGAATAGAGTAGATATATACACATAGAATAGGTATATATACATATATATATGTCAGTGAGACACCTATATATGTATATTTATATTTAATGCAGCGCTAGATAGCATAAAAGCCGCTAATTCAATTGCCGGCTTTTTCCTTCTCCTGCACAAACCCGACAGGATATGAGACATGGTTTACATACAGTAAACCATCTCATACCCCCATTTTTTTTGCATATTCCACACTACTAATGTTAATAGTGTGTATGTGCAAAATTTGGCCGCTGTAGCTGCTGAAATAAAGGGTTAAATGGCGGAAAAAATTGGCGTGGGCTCCCGCGCAATTTTCTCCGCCAGAGTGGTAAAGCCAGTGACTGAGGGCAGATATTAATAGCCAGGAGAGGGTCCATGGTTATTGGCCCCCCGTGGCTAAAAACATCTGCCCCCAGCCACCCCAGAAAAGGCACATCTGGAAGATGCGCCTATTCTGGCACTTGGCCACTCTCTTCCCACTCCCTGTAGCGGTGGGATATGGGGTAATGAAGGGTTAATGCCACCTTGCTATTGTAAGGTGACATTAAGCCAGATTAATAATGGAGAGGCGTCAATTATGACACCTATCCATTATTAATCCAATTGTTGAAAAGGGTTTAAAAACACACACACACATGATTTAAAAGTATTTTAATGAAATAAACACAGCGATTGTTGTAATAATTTATTGTTCTCGCAATCCATCAGGAACACCCTCGCTTGGAAAAAATAATAAACGCACAAGATACATACCCTCAGCTGAACCGTCACGTCCCACGAAGTAATCCATCTGAAGGGGTTAACTAATATTACAGGCAGGAGCCCTGCAAATGCAGCTGTGCTCCGTGCTTGTAATTCCCCAGCGAATGAATGAAATGTAGGTCATTGACCTACATTTCCTTCAGTCGCGGTGAGGCGCCCTCTGCTGGATGTTCTCATGAACTGCAGCCTGGGAACTTTTTCCCACGCTCCAGGTCATATGAGGACATCCACCAGGGGGCGCATCACCGCGACTGAAGGAAATGTAGGTCAATGACCTACATTTCATTCATTCGCTGGGGAATTACAAGCACGGAGCACAGCTGCATTTGCAGGGCTCCTGCCTGTAATATTAGTTAACCCCTTCAGATGGATTACTTCGTGGGACGTGACGGTTCAGCTGAGGGTATGTATCTTGTGCGTTTATTATTTTTTCCAAGCGAGGGTGTTCCTGATGGATTGCGAGAACAATAAATTATTACAACAATCGCTGTGTTTATTTCATTAAAATACTTTTAAATCATGTGTGTGTGTGTTTTTAAACCCTTTTCAACAATTGGATTAATAATGGATAGGTGTCATAATTGACGCCTCTCCATTATTAATCTGGCTTAATGTCACCTTACAATAGCAAGGTGGCATTAACCCTTCATTACCCCATATCCCACCGCTACAGGGAGTGGGAAGAGAGTGGCCAAGTGCCAGAATAGGCGCATCTTCCAGATGTGCCTTTTCTGGGGTGGCTGGGGGCAGATGTTTTTAGCCACGGGGGGGCCAATAACCATGGACCCTCTCCTGGCTATTAATATCTGCCCTCAGTCACTGGCTTTACCGCTCTGGCGGAGAAAATTGCGCGGGAGCCCACGCCAATTTTTTCCGCAATTTAACCCTTTAATTTAACAGCTAGAGCCCCCAAATTGTGCACACAGACACTTGTTACATTAGTGAAGAGGAATATGTAATAAAAAAAGGGATATGAGATGGTTTACTGTATGTAAACCATGTCTCATATCATGTCGGGTTTGTGAAGGAGAAGGAAAAAGCCGGCAATTGAATTAGAGGCTTTTAAGCTATCTAGCGCTGCATTAAATATAAATATACATATATAGGTGTCTCACTGACATATATATATGTATATATACCTATTCTATGTGTATATATCTAGTCTATTCTAACCTGTCAGTGTGATTTTACTGTACACCGCGCTGAATTACCGGCTTTTCAAAGGACACTGGTGCGTAATAATCGGACAGAACTCGCATGGTGCGAGTGCTGTGCGATTTTTTTCTCGCACCCATTGACTTGCATTGGCGAGTCTCGTCCGAGAATCGCAGCAATACGCAGCATGCTGCGATTTTTTTCTCAGCCGATCCAGATTTTTCTCAGTCCGATTTCGGCTGAGAAAAAAATCGCAAATGAAAAGCCACCTATTAAATAACATTGGTCAGAGTGCAATCCGATTTTTAATCGGATTGCACGCATCCGTTTTCCTCGCAAGTGGAAAGGGACCCTTACGCTAACCTCTGTGTCCGACTGCTAGAAAAATTATAAATCTGAAGGAAGCAGAAGAGACCCCGGAGAAGCCGCGGAGCGATAACTAGAGCACGGAATCTACCTCCGGGTTACACATAACCTCTGCATTGGGAAAAGCAATTACCGGGTAATTAATAAGCGCTGACCTGTAACAGGAGGATACACTTACTGCAGCGTTACAGGAAGGCGAGAGATGTAATGTGCCGCAGTTATAGGAGACACGTCCGCAGGTTACAGGGCTGACCTAATGCAAAGAGCTCTATCCATATCATGTGCTGGGGTATCTAGTCTGGGGTATCTAATCCTCTCCTGTGTGATACTGACTGCTGAGCCGTGTATCTAATCCTCCCCTGTGTGATACTGACTGCTGAGCCGTGTATCCAATCTTATCCTGTGTGATACTGTCTGCTGAGCTGTGTATCTAATCCTCCCCTGTGTGATACTGACTGCTGAGCCGTGTATCTAATCCTATCCTGTGTGATACTGTCTGCTGAGCCGTGTATCTAATCCTCCCCTGTGTGATACTGACTGCTGAGCCGTGTATCTAATCCTATCCTGTGCGATACTGTCTGCTGAGCTATGTATCTAATCCTAGCCTGTGTGATACTGTCTGCTGAGCCATGTATCTAATCCTCTCCTGTGTGATACTGTCTGCTGAGCTGTGTATCTAATCCTATCCTGTGTGATACTGTCTGCTGAGCTGTGTATCTAATCCTATCCTGTGCGATACTGTCTGCTGAGCTATGTATCTAATCCTAGCCTGTGTGATACTGTCTGCTGAGCCATGTATCTAATCCTCTCCTGTGTGATACTGTCTGCTGAGCCGTGTATCTAATCCTCTCCTGTGTGATACTGACTGCTGAGCCGTGTATCCAATCTTATCCTGTGTGATACTGTCTGCTGAGCCGTGTATCTAATCCTCTCCTGTGTGATACTGACTGCTGAGCTGTGTATCTAATCCTATCCTGTGCGATACTGTCTGCTGAGCTATGTATCTAATCCTAGCCTGTGTGATACTGTCTGCTGAGCCATGTATCTAATCCTCTCCTGTGTGATACTGTCTGCTGAGCTGTGTATCTAATCCTCTCCTGTGCGATACTGTCTGCTGAGCTGTGTATCTAATCCTCTCCTGTGTGATACTGTCTGCTGAGCTATGTATCTAATCCTATCCTGTGTGATACTGTCTGCTGAGCCGTGTATCTAGTCCTATCCTGTGTGATACTGTCTGCTGAGCTGTGTATCTAATCCTATCCTGTGTGATACAGTCTGCTGAGCCGTGTATCTAGTCCTATCCTGTGTGATACTGTCTGCTGAGCTGTGTATCTAATCCTATCCTGTGTGATACTGTCTGCTGAGCTATGTATCTAATCCTATCCTGTGTGATACTGTCTGCTGAGCTGTGTATCTAATCCTCTCCTGTGCGATACTGTCTGCTGAGCTGTGTATCTAATCCTCTCCTGTGTGATACTGACTGCTGAGCTATGTATCTAATCCTATCCTGTGTGATACTGTCTGCTGAGCTATGTATCTAATCCTATCCTGTGTGATACAGTCTGCTGAGCCGTGTATCTAATCCTCTCCTGTGTGATACTGACTGCTGAGCTGTGTATCTAATCCTCTCCTGTGTGATACTGACTGCTGAGCTATGTATCTAATCCTATCCTGTGTGATACTGTCTGCTGAGCTATGTATCTAATCCTATCCTGTGTGATACAGTCTGCTGAGCCGTGTATCTAATCCTATCCTGTGCGATACTGTCTGCTGAGCTATGTATCTAATCCTAGCCTGTGTGATACTGTCTGCTGAGCCATGTATCTAATCCTCTCCTGTGTGATACTGTCTGCTGAGCCGTGTATCTAATCCTCTCCTGTGTGATACTGACTGCTGAGCCGTGTATCCAATCTTATCCTGTGTGATACTGTCTGCTGAGCCGTGTATCTAATCCTCTCCTGTGTGATACTGACTGCTGAGCTGTGTATCTAATCCTATCCTGTGCGATACTGTCTGCTGAGCTATGTATCTAATCCTAGCCTGTGTGATACTGTCTGCTGAGCCATGTATCTAATCCTCTCCTGTGTGATACTGTCTGCTGAGCTGTGTATCTAATCCTCTCCTGTGCGATACTGTCTGCTGAGCTGTGTATCTAATCCTCTCCTGTGTGATACTGTCTGCTGAGCTATGTATCTAATCCTATCCTGTGTGATACTGTCTGCTGAGCCGTGTATCTAGTCCTATCCTGTGTGATACTGTCTGCTGAGCTGTGTATCTAATCCTATCCTGTGTGATACAGTCTGCTGAGCCGTGTATCTAGTCCTATCCTGTGTGATACTGTCTGCTGAGCTGTGTATCTAATCCTATCCTGTGTGATACTGTCTGCTGAGCTATGTATCTAATCCTATCCTGTGTGATACTGTCTGCTGAGCTGTGTATCTAATCCTCTCCTGTGCGATACTGTCTGCTGAGCTGTGTATCTAATCCTCTCCTGTGTGATACTGACTGCTGAGCTATGTATCTAATCCTATCCTGTGTGATACTGTCTGCTGAGCTATGTATCTAATCCTATCCTGTGTGATACAGTCTGCTGAGCCGTGTATCTAATCCTCTCCTGTGTGATACTGTCTGCTGAGCCCTGTATCTAATCCTATCCTGTGTGATACAGTCTGCTGAGCCGTGTATCTAATCCTCTCCTGTGTGATACTGACTGCTGAGCTGTGTATCTAATCCTATCCTGTGTGATACAGTCTGCTGACCCATGTATCTAATCCTATCCTGTTTGATACTGTCTGCTGAGCCGTGTATCTAATCTTATCCTGTGTGATACTGTCTGCTGAGCTGTGTATCTAATCCTATCCTGTGTGATACTGACTGCCAAGCCGTGTATCTAATCCTATCCTGTGTGATACTGTCTGCTGAGCCGTGTATCTAATCCTATCGTGTGTGACACTGCCTGCTGAGCTGTGTATCTAATCCTATCCTGTGTGATACTGACTGCTGAGCTGTGTATCTAATCCTCTCCTGTGTGATACTGTCTGCTGAGCTGTGTATCTAATCCTATCCTGTGTGATACTGACTGCTGAGCAGTATCTAATCCTATCCTGTATGATACTGACTGCTGAGCCTTGTATCTAATCCTATCCTGTGTGATACTGTCTGCTGAGCTGTGTATCTAATCCTATCCTGTGTGATACTTTCTGCTGAGCTGTGTATATAATCCTATCCTGCGTGATACTGTCTGCTGAGCTGTGTATCTAATCCTATCCTGTGTGATACTGTCTGCTGAGCTGTGTATCTAATTCTATCATGTGTATTGTCTATACTGGTAGTGACAGCCGGGTGTGTGCTTTATGGCAGCTGCTAAGAACAGAGGAGTCAATACACAGAAAAATGTCCACAGACTAATACAGCTTCTCAGAAATGACTGACTGCAGCCCCTGCGACTAGGGAGCGACAGATAATACAGCTGACCTCTAATTATAATGAGTCGACTCTAGAGATAAACTCATGTCCAATTATTAGGAATTTGGTGAACCCAGGGAATTCTAACAATATGAGATTGTTTTCACGCAAATTGCCTAAAAGCACTGCAGCCTTTTTATCCATTGCAGAAGACTCACATGACCATGGATGCGACTGGGCTACCAAATCACATGGTATAGTGCAGCCAATCAAGAGGGACCAAAGTAGCCAGTATAAGAGCAAAGGCAGAGAAGGCAGCAGCAGCAGCAGCCTTGTGGAGTATCTGGCTATTAAGAGGATATCACAGCTCACGACTTTAGTAATATAGATAGGGAAAGAAAGGCATAAAACACTGAATAAACTGTACAGATAGTGTGTCTTATACCATCAATTTCCAACTGTTTACCCACAGCCAGATGTGTTGAGGTCACTTTGACATTACTAAGGCTGTGTCTGCATTAAAGTGCTTGAAAGGAGTTCAATACTATCCTAGAAGACCTTAGAATGGTCACAGATCTGCTCAGGGCAATTGGAGGCTTTGCAAACAAAACAAAAAAGTCGGTGAAGCTTGCAAGTTTGAATTACAAAAGATTTGTTCATTTCTGGATAACTGCTGATGCTGCCCCAGTCTACACAGGAAATTATATAAGTGAGCTGCAGAGAAATGGACATGTCATTCTATTGTATAGACTCCACTGGGAAAACTGGAATATATTATAATATAAGTGACTCTGCTGATGCTGCCCCAGTCTATACAGGAAAGTATATGTGAGCTGCAGAGAAATGGACATGTCATGATATTATGTAGATTCCACTGGGAAATCTGGAATGTATTATAATATAAGTGACTCTGCTGACGCTGCCCCAGTCTACACAGGAAATTATATAAGTGAGCTGTAGAGAAATGGACATGCCATGATATTATGTAGATTCCACTGGGAAATCTGGAATGTATTATAATATAAGTGACTTTGCTGACGCTGCCCCAGTCTATACAGGAAATTATATAAGTGAGCTGAAGAGAAATGGAAATGTCATGCTATTATGAAGACTTCACTTGGAAAAATGGAATCTTTCATGATATATATGACTCTGCTAACGCCGCCCCAGTCTACACAGGAACTTAGATACATGAGTTGCAGAGAACTGGGCATGTGCTATTGTGTGGACTCTACTGAGAAAACTGGAATATTTTATAATATATGTGACTCTGCTATTGTGCTCCAGCCTACACAGGAAATTAGATAAGTGAGCTGCAGAGAAATGGACATGTCATTCTATTTTGTAGACTCCACTGGGAATACTGGAATGTTTTATAATATATGTGACTCTGCTGATGCTGCTCCAGTCTACACAGAAAATTTGATAAATGAGCTGCAGAGAACTGGACATGTGCTATTGTGTGGACTCCACTGGGATGTTTTATGATGTATGTGATACTTTCTCAGTGGAGCATATAACATTACAGTAACAGCACATTAATTTGTATCCTGATCCCAGCTAAAAGTTATGAAGTTGCTAACTCTGAATTATTTAACAAAATTAATATTCTGCTGCATTCACATGTCACACTCCAGGAAATATATTCCTTATTACTAATTCTGTAGTAAATAGCTTCATGTAGAAAAACCTTCTGCTGGAAGCTGGAACCTGCCGAAACCCAGGAAACATCCATGTGGAGATGCCACCTAGGACATAAAACCATATAGACAGACAAGAGATTGCAGGGACTGTATATTCCTGTGGAGCTGAGCCTACTGTATGTGACTGAGTGAGAAGAGAATAGCTCCAGAGCCTCTAACATGGCTTCTGCAGCTTAGCTACATCCTGGTATTGGGGTGATCTCTTAGTGATTGCCTGTCCCTGACCTGATAAATATGAGCCAAGTGCATGCATAGAAGAAAGACGTCGGACGCAAGGTCGGATGTGCACTCCTCTCTCGGCAAGAGCTGGTACAGAACAGATCTTTATTAGTATAAACAAAAGATCATGTAGCGGGCAGGAAGAAGGCATTGCACAGCTTCTCACCAATCATTGTATCAGTCTGTGATAGGTCCCTACTAGGTCTATTCCATATATGGTCTTCAGTGTATCCACCTCACATTCCAAAGATTCCAGGGCGCAGTTCCAGGATGTAGACGCCATCTTGCCACACCACATATATTGCTAGCTTATGTAAGGTTAATAATTGATGTCATTAGCCATTCTCTCCTTCACAATGAAACAAAGTAAAAGAATAAAAAAAAACCTGCAGCTTATAAAGGTTGCATGTTTGTCACATCCTGGTCATGATTTTTCCCCATGGACTTTTTGTCATGAAGTTTTCTGCAGCATCACTACTCTACTACACCCAAAAATGGATCCATAATATTCCAGCGTATCACTGAATTCCCCCCAAAAAGCAGCCCCTCTGAAAGACGTCTTGTGTTTGACACACCAGGGTGCTCTTTCATTAGACATAATCTCAGCATCCAAACTCATATGCAGAATTAAAAATTTCCAAGACTGAAAGAACTGCAATGTATCCAAGAAAATTGGATGCTGTCCAGATGATCCATTTGGGATCCAATTTTTTTTCGGGCAACACCGGCAGACTATGATTCTTTCACGAGGACATTCTGTCTGTGTAAAATAAAAAATCAGTCATCTGGACAGCCCTATTGGAATAAAATTGATCTGAGAGGTGTCAGTTTTTGTTCACGGACAGCACTCGGACGAAATATATAGTCGTGTGAATGTAGCCTAAGGGAGCATGACAGAGTGGCGGACAAGGCTTTGGGCACCGTCAACGATCATCTCCTAAATGGGCCCACATAAAAGTTACCAGGTATTAGTTGAAACAATGAAAGATCATCGGAGGACCCCCTATCCATCACAAAATGATGGCATATCCTAACGATAAACCTGTAATGGACTCTGTTGACTTTTCTGGGGTCATAGTTTCTCAATCTCTATTCGTCAAACCACGATTTGATGATTTTCTAAGTATTGAACCTGAAAAATCTATGTGCATCTATCTATAGTGTCGTGTGTGTCTGACTTCCAAGTTATTATTATACGCTTACTCCATCCTCATGCCTTTTGTCTTGGCCTCTTCATAGTTTTATGTCCAGAGCTCCAGAGAACCACCATAGTCAGCCATCTTGGAGGCCTTGGAGAAAGGTCTTTGGTCACCTGGTCACAGACATGTCTTTTGATCGTGTGCATATTACACACTTCTGTGCACCCATCACACAAGGGTTATATTTTTTGGATGGCTTGTTGGTGACCACCCTTCCTTCCCACTGAAGCCAATACCCCAGCTAAACATTTGGCCTATATATCATAACACGCTCCTAATATTTTTATTTTGGGACATTTTTGTTGTGCAAGGCAAAATCACCTTCCAAAAGTCACAGATTACTCATGGTTTCCTTTGCATCTCTTACCATAACCCAGCTTTTCCAGACACTCACAATTTATCAACAAAATCAGCTCTGTAGCTGCTTAAAGGGAACATGTTAGACTGATTTTACCTTTTAAAACTAACAGTATGGCTACATAGGTCCTAGCACACCAATCAAAATGATACCTGTCTTGTAGTAATCCGATGTGCCATCGCTGATAAATTGAGCTTCAAAACCACCCAAAAAAAAATTATTGAGGAAGCGCATCGTCGCAATCACGCCCACCGATGTGCTTGCGGCCTAATCTGCATGTGACTTCAAAGTTTTATTTCTCAGCAGTGACACATCAGATTTCTACAAGACAGGCATCATTTTTATTGGTGTACTAAGACCTATACAACCATAGTTTCAGAATCAGAAGTAAAATTGTCCCAACAGGTTCCCTTTAACTAAACAGATTTGCCTTTTAGGAGTTTGGGGACATATATATAAATTAGAAATGGTAATGAGACCAAAGAGCCGTGACTACAATCGCAGTTGAGCCGAGCGTGAAACTGTAGGCAGAGCTTTTGTGGGTTGAATAATACTTCTCCCAAACTCTTGATCTATTTGAAGCCATGAAAATACCACAAAGTGACACAGGACTACAGCCGGGCAGCCACGCTCGCCTGCTCGCCACCCTCTGATGTGTAGATCTGATCTGTGAACAGGGAGCCACACTGAATGTACGGGCTCAGCCAAGCGTCCAAGCTATACAGTTACCAGATAGGCAAGAAAGGTCCTTTGTTTATCACAACGAACCTCCATTATAAGAAAAAAAGAAAACATTTTATGAATAAGGGATAACTTTCAATCTTGGGAAAACTCCTGAGAGCTAACAGGGTAGCAGCACATGATTGAATGTTGGTGATTATCAACTTTTTTGCAGGCAAAAGTTCCAATAAAATTACAAATTGTTTTTAAATCGAGTACCAAAAAAATCACTTTAACAATGAAAATCTTTCTATTTGGCATGGGTTTTATATCCCTCCCAGCAAAGAAGACTTTTCTCGAAGCTTTCTGAAATGATAAGCAGCCTCTTACCGAATGTCTCTTGGCACCAGTATAAATGGCGTCCAACCCCCGTGTGACTCTTTGGCATGAAGTCTACAGTATTTAACGTTCTCGGCAATGGATAAACTGAATATATGTGAAATTAACATTCGTTTAACTTCTCCTGGAGGAATATATTAGCGACTTCCCCGGGAGCAGAGAAGAGGTGATAAATTATAGTCTCGAAAAGACAAGAAAAGAATTTCCCTGTTGCTTTTCTCTGACACTTGATGGTAAAATTGGGATTTTTATTTTAGGACATTCGAGGTAGAGTTGAGTGACTATATCTTTCCTGTATTAAGAAATAGTTGAAATCGCATCTTCCATATTCCAACCATAATTCAAGGTGGGGAGGTCAAAAATTATTTCAGATCATACAATGGGAATCGTCCCTTCCCTACAACTCAATTGGTATTCCCATCATATAATTGAGAGTTGTAGATTGCCGTAAGCTGATGAGCCACAAGTTGGCTCTCCATTTTCCAAATATAAGGTCCATACGCCAACGACAAAAAGAAAGAATCCAATCTAGTCAAGCCTAAGATTGTACTTTTATCCACATAAATTACAGTGTGTAGACAATACCAAAAATGGTCACTACTATGGACTCAACAAATGTTGCATATATTAAAAATACAAGAAAATATAGCAAATTTTGTAATATATCTTATCAGAGGAATATGTTTCTTTCTCCACTTAAAAAAAACACTTCCTCTCCTCCCTCTAGCCTCCTAAATGCATCAATTTTCTGAAGACAAGACAAAGACAGGTATCCGTGGAATCAGATTATAGCTGTCTATTGAGGTCAATGAGGAGGGTGCAAAGAAACAAACACTGCTGCTGCTTTCTTGTGTTTTTTTTTTTTTCACCTAGAGCTGGAGTCACAGCTACACTGCTCTATGAAAAAAACAGGAGAGCAGAAATTCCTAGTGTCTCTGTGGCTGTGTATAGTATACATTATAGCAGCTAGTTTCTATCCACAAGCTCAGAGATGACTGAAAATTAGATACAGTCTGCAGAGGTGAAAATGCAAGATACAAGTAGTATAATGTCCAGTAGTAATGTTATTCCTCATGTACACACATGACCACTTAATCTGAACAGTCACCCGAAACTGAATATAGACAAATGGCCAATTGATTTCTTCACATTAATTTGCTGAAAGTAAAGCTCAAATTGATTATGTCAATTAATCGTTCATGGAGACCAAACTTTTTCATCTACAATATTATTGGCAGTGACTGGCAACATTTCTGCTTCATCCTCACATTAGACTTCATACACAAGGTCATAAATAATATATAAGGTCAATCTGGGACAGTCACTTACCATTCTCAGTGATCTCGTGCTCCGTGTCGGTGAGAGTCAGGTTGGAGTTGGCTCTACTAGACAAGCAAGAGCTTCGCCCAGATTTAGTGTTTCTTGTCCATAGTCTCACTGGTTGTTCTGGCGATAATACGCAGTCAGCTTCATTGTCTGCATCGTTTTCACTGTTCATAGAATAGCCGCAATGCGGCAAGCCAATATCAGTCCGGTATAGTGTTCCATGAGGCGGTGTGACTTCACCAAGACCCAGCTCTTGTAGAGTAAAACTTCCACCTGTGAATTAACATTAGTCTTCATTATTCTAGAATTCTAAAGTTTCCAATCTACTTTATAATTATACATGTTCCCCAAGTACCCTAAGCACCCTGGGCTGCACAGCAATTCAAAACTAAATACTCGAAGAAAAAAAAAGAAAATTTATTCTGGCCTCTTCTAAATGTGGTTAAAATAAATGTTTTCAAGGGAATCTTTAAAGAGTAAATGTAAATTGAGGATAGATCTAGTTATTTGACATCAGTATCTGCTCCTACTTGAAAGGAGGAGATTGCATTGATAGGGTGTTTGTGGGCTATCATGTGGATGTTCCTAGCTCTGTGTAGTCCGTGAGGACTGGAGTTTGGGAAACACTGTTCTAAATGGAAGACTAAGCCAGATGGTGAGGTCTCCTGTCCAAAGTTGCATCATATATACCTAGGAGGCAGTTAGCATGGGGAGCGAGACTGGTCGGTCTGGGTCTTCCAATTTGAGCGCAGTCAGTGTTTCATGGGCATCTGTAATCCTTGTAAGTTCCTTGGGTTTGCATGGGTTTCCTTCACGGAATCAGGATTACGTCTTCACTTAAGATTGGGTAGTGATGACAAATGGACAATACTTTGTGAGTAACACTCAATAAGGTAAGTTCAAGACCGGAAAGAGATCAGAGAAGGGATCCAGTGTTGGTGCAGTAATGTTATCTGGCTCTATAGGTGATGATATACGTTATTGTAGATGATAGAAATAAAAATCTCGTGCTATTCTGCTTTCTAGAAGTGATGTAATCTCTAAACTGGATAACGACATGTAAGAAATCTTTTCACGGCACACTGATTTACATGCCTACCCTCATATTTAGCACTTTGGTAAATGACCTCTAAGTACATAGCTAATCTGTTTACTCCGTACGACAGCTCCCACGCTTCTCAGCAGACAGAAAGTCGTGAGATAAACAAGTCACCCGTCACAAGTCCTCCGGAGTAGTTTGCAAAATCTACATCATAGTGTATCTTCTCGATGAAACGGCAGATCATAAAATAAAGAACGAAAGGGGTTAAACATGGAGCGGTTGGAAAGGATGCACCAACGCAAAAATCGTCATAACCAGTAAAGAGGTGAACTCAAGAAATGCGTGGGATGGAATTAGTGCCAACTTAGCACTGAATCATTATAGAGCTTGTGTAACCTTATGCTAAACAGTCTGAAAACGCTCCAGAAATATTTCCAGTGATGAGTGATACTGTAAATTTGGTGAAACTTTTTCTAGTCTTGCACCATGCCTTAATTGGCTTAATTTTAGGACAATTTTTGCTTCCAAAATTATGGCTTATCAAAAGCTCCCTCTCGCAGAAATTCCACAAAAAGGGCAACTTTACTATTCTCTTCTCAGTACACTTCACCACGTCTGACAATTAAATTTTTTTTAACTGCCTTTGGCTCGATCTCAAGCCATGTCGACTTGATGTAGGAAGATCCATCTTGTGCGAGCCTAGATGCATGTCATGGGTTTACCCTGACAGAGAGGGGCCAGTAGACCACAGCGTCTGATTTCATGTACTCCTGCACTGATTAAAATCACTTCTTCATATTAAACTGTTCAAGTTTCTGTTAGCAGTGCAGTGGTTAAACTGTTCAGCTTAGAGTCTCAGAAGCTTATCTGCGTTTATGCTCTCAGCTGTTCAGTATTGGTCACTCCCCTCTCCTATATATATATCTGGATTGCCAGTGTCAGTCATCTACTCCCTTTTGTGAAGTAGAGGTGTCAGTTGTTGGTAGAGGCGTTTGAAGTGTTTATCTGTGACTGTTGATTGGTGTTTCGGCTGAGTGCAAATTCTCATACTCTCCTATTTGGCTTTACTTCTTTTTCTCCTGGTGTCCCTCTCTGTTGTCTTTGAGGGTATATTAGTATGTTTAGTATTTTAATTTATCCCTGTACATCCTCCCTTGTTAGTCTGGTTTGTGTATATACATACACTATTATTCCCCACTTCACTGGTTGGGGGAAGGGGACAGATATAGGACTGATTCAAGAGTTTAGCAAGGTATGTGGCCCTGGCGTCTTCACCATCATAAGTAATCCAGGGCAGGGATAGCTAGGGCGTTCCTAACACTAGGGACAGGGAAGGAGCCCTTGGCACTGGGTATTCTGACAACAGAGTTGTGACAATAGGTCCACCAGGTTCTTCTCTGTCATTATCTTAATTGTATCAAGCCATCGGGTTGCTTGTCTTCCTCTTCATCTTGTTACTTCTATTCTTCCGACCATGATGTCCTTCTTCAGTGATTGTTCTCTTCGTATGATATGTCCAAAGTAGAAAGTAGGCAAGTCGTAGCTTGGTGATTTTTGATTCGAGTAACACGTTTGGATTGATTTGTTCCAAGATTGCTTTGTTTGTTCTTCTTGCCATCCATGGCATTGTTAACATCCTTCTCCAGCACCGAATGTTACCACAAAAAAGACCAAACTATGTATGAGCCATATCTTTGTCGCCAGTGAAATGTTCAGTGAAACGACTGACAGTAAATAAGTCTAAAGCTGCTAATTTTCTTCAAATTTCTATGACTCTTCTGAGTCGCTAAGAAAGGGGCATTGTTTCTTGGGAATAGTGTAAACAACATGTAACAACATGCACCACATTGAGACAAAATTTCGGTAGAAAAACTAAGGAAACCAAGAGGTGGTATAAATTTTATGATGTTTCCAATCTGCAAATGGCATACAAAACAGGTTGAGACAGGCTCATGGTATAAAATCTGCCTCAAGAAGTAGAAATACTTTACAGAACATGAAGCCGTCTGACCAACGAAGGTGAAGACAGCTCCTCACGGGCCCTTTTTACAAACATTTCCCTTTTTTGATATGTTTGCTTTCCAGTTGATCGTGATTTGTTGTGACCAACTTCCTTGGCTACACTTTGGATCAATGCATTGCTACATTCTGACCTCCGTAACTCAACTTGTAGCTGTTAGTGCTAATCCTTAGTCAGCCTTAATTTGATCACTTGACCTCTGACCTCTTAGACCATGCTCCCGTATTTCCCGTTAATCATAATAATCTCAGCGACAAGTTCTTATGACTTTTGATTGTCATTGTATAGTGACCATTACTCCAATCCACCTGTAGTCATAATTTATAAGGGTAATGTACTTGGGAAAATTGAGGTGCCCTAATGATTGCAGTGATCGTATGAAACTGAGAACATGTGGAAAGGTAAAAGTTCAAGTAAGTACCTCGTTAGACTGCCATTATAATTCTCACATACTTTAGTTTACAATATGGGACCACTTCTTCTATACAGTATTTAACTGTGATGAGTGACAGGTGGGTGAGATGACAGTACCTACCAATTTATTGCCCCTGTTCTAAATTTGACCATGCTTGGAATTTATGTACTATAAGCTACCTTGATTATGCCTGTCTGTATAGTGCTGTCATACTTTGCTGCTGGTTCCAAACCTAGATTAGTTGTCTACTATCCTCAAACCTCTTTCTAAAGAAAAAAAAACAATATTGTGAGAACGATAGGCACAAATAGTAAGTGGAGCTTGACCCTTGGAAGTCCTTGTCGGTAAAGGTGCAAATGAGTTCACGGGCATTTGGACATCATGACTGTGAATCCAAAGTTGGCATCATTAGTGGGCAAGATGGTCACTACAGGTGAAGGGTCAGTTTCTGATCAAATAGGAGGACTGTTCTAAATTTGGAGCACTGTATATCTCCCATCACTGGCAGCCCATGCTCCACATCATTGGTTGCCCATATAGTTGCCCATGTCACATGTAGGGGTCGCTGTGTGTCCCCCCCAGGATATGCACAGAGGCATGTTGAGGCCATGCATTGCAGTCACAGGTGTAGCTGTGATTGCAATGCAAAATAAAAAAAGGGAGTGTTAGTCCTGGACAAGCTATTTGTTCAGGGCAGATTTAAGAAAAACCTGCTGGGCTTTTGTGCTTTGAAACTACAGTATGGTAGTCGTGCAGTCCGTTTCATTCCTGGCCAGGCTTTCCATGTGGCTGAAGGCCACAGATTCCAGTTAAAAATCCTGCTATATAGGGTTGGGTGTGTCAGGGTTAGGGCCAGAGTGAGTTTGGTGTTTGCTAGAGTGCAGAGCAGTTGGCTCTGCAGAGCTCCACCTTTGTGGGGCAACACAGGCAAGCGGAGCCAAACAGCCAAGGGTGTGGAGAGGTTTGGCACCCACAGCATACACAGGGGTACAGTCGCCCACGGCAACTGGTCTTGGAGGAGGGTGGACTGGCTTGTTTATTGGCAGTAATCTGGAGGATATGTTTCCCGGCTGCGATCTGGAGGATATCGTGTGCTGTATACTTTATGTGAGTTGAACATTAAAAAGACTTTTGTTTTGAACTTTACTGGGTCACTACCTCATCATTGCACAGTGTGGATACCGCTGCACTACACTAGCATGTCTTCCTTTGCTATGTGCTAGAAGAACATGGATGTAGTGTGAATGTGTCACACAAACACTGGAAGTGACTAGGGGGATGATTGGCCCATTTAGATTTTGCTCCAAGTGTCACCTAGTAGTTAGGCCTACCTATTGAAGGTGGGAGTCCAAAAAGTCAATATCAACTGTCACGGGGTCCTTCTCCGGCATCACACAATCAACAGAGTGAGAGGTAAGTGAACAGTCCCAAGAACCTTTATTACATGTAAACTGAAAGGTCCATAAAACAATCCACCACACATAAAAAAAATAGTCTAGGTACACGGATACAGTCCAGTGACGGGATAAATGCCCCGGGAGATTAGGGTCACAATCATCCGCTTAGAAATCGTTATGGCAGTGCGGCTCCAGATACTTCTCCGTATAGGGGTCCTCCAGCAGTATTTTCCAGGGTTATCAGAGTTTCTTCAAGTCTCTCTGGGGTGTTGACCTTAGCGTCAGAATAGCACAAAGGATCTATCTTACTGGTCTACATGTTCTCCTCAGGTCCCCTCCTTATATCGAGGGGGTGGCAGACAGGTTGGAGGGTTTTCAGTCCCCGCAGACCTTGGAACAGTGCCTCAAAGGTGAAGGCACTACAGGGGTGATTTGGAGAGCAGAGGGGTCATGAATGGACAGTCAGAAAAAGTCAGCAGGTGTTCATCAGGAGGCATGGACACATTCAGGCTTCAGATGGTAACTGAGCTAGTTAAATTATCAGACTTTTTGTAAGGTAATTAAGACTCTAGACAAGATGGGGAATACACAGAATGATACAGAGCAACAAGACTACACTCCTAAAATCAGTAAAAATAGGAACATAGACAGAATGATACCCCACACACCATGTCACACCACCACATCAACCCTCTATAACAAGTCTTGCACATAATTTAGGATAAAAAGCCATTTCTCCATTTGCAGACCCTTGCTTTGAAGTGTTTGCCCCTCATCGGTACAAAGTCGGAGGTCTGACTTGGCAAGGTGAGAGGAATCTGACAGGAAGTCCAAGAGCGATGCTAATTAGAACATGTGTCTGGATCAAAAAGTAAAATGGGCCAGTCTAGTTCCTCTGCCACTTCCCATGCCTTTTCGACCCTCACCCGGGTTGCCATGTTCACAATTTTAATTAAAAAAACGCACACAATAAAAACACAAAAATTCCCACTAGGAAAGTGAACAGGTTTCTCGAGCCGAATAAGATCTGATGTTCGTTTGAAGTTTTTATCCAGCCTGGCAAACTTGGAACATCCAACTGGCTAAATCGCTTTTTTTTTTTTGCTCTTCACACCTTTTTTAATTAACTAAGGTTGCAGGTTGCATTTTGTGACAGGTTTGACAGGCAGATAGACTGAGGCTTTCACAGCTCTGACTTCAGCAGCCAAATGTGTAGTACAAAGCAGCTTGTGATAATTGCACCCAGACAAAACGCTGCTCAACTTCAAATGCTTCGCTAAACTTTGAAAGATTAATCAACTTGATTTACGGAGAAGTTGTAATTTGCGCCAGGCTTTCAAGCGCCGATCTGTTGTGGGATTTTTTTTTTCTAAATGAAGGTGATGGAGACAAACACGGTGAAGGATTTCTTTTTCTTTCGTCGTACATTCACGCTAATAAGCCGGGTCCTAAGGGGCTGACTTCAGAGAGGTTCTGTTTTGCCATGAAAGAGAAAAGTGGGGAGGGCAGTCTTAAGCCATCTGCATAAAGCTGAGCAACGTGCAAGGAGCCTTCACAGAAACTCTCAATGTCTCTACATAGGCACTCAGTGTGCCGCCATATGGTGCTCCATAATCCCCCCTAGAAATAATTCTGCTATAATTCTGCTAGTCCCTTTGCCCTAACCGAGCTTAGTTTGTGGCTGCTTGTGCGTGCACTAAAGGGAGCCTGGAACTGAAATTTTGGGGATAATTTCTCAGTTACTGCCCTGACTTGACCTCTCTGTTCCTATAAAGAGAAGTCGGACCTCTGTCTTCCTACAATCAATTCTTTATTGAAACTCCATGTGCAAAGACAACATAAAAAATAAGTAACAAAACATTGGCGCATTTCGGAAAAAAAATTTGAGGACTCAATGTCCAGTAAATATTCTGCTCTTCTCTAGGTAAACAACAACATATCATGCCTCTATTACCCCCAATATCCATTTATTGCCCATGCACAAAAATATTTACTTTTTACGTTTGATAAAAAAATGATGAAGTTGGAAATTTTTTGTAAAAAACTTACAATAGAGGCATGTAATAAATTGTGGCACAGCGCAATGTTTTTGTAATCAATAGAGCAGATCAAAACTATGAGCCTTGAATTACAGACTAGTATTATGTCCCCTTATCCCATCGTTTGGCTGTGCTGTGAAATCACTAACCATACACTAAGAACATGATTTTTCCTGGAAGCCTCCCTTGTTGTATATGTATCACAGCTGGATTGGATCTGGCACAGTTTCTAACAGCACGTGCAGAAAGTACCTGCATAGGCTGAAAACTAGAACTAGCATCTGGAGAACAATGGATGTGATGAAAGATGTGGTACCGTTCGAAAAAAAAGGTGTACTGGGTAGTATAAACAAAGGAGGTTTACTGGGTAGGCATTCAACAGAAGAGGTGTACTGGATAGGCAAGGGGTATGCACTCAACAGAAGAGGTGTACTGGATAGGCAAGGGGTATGCAGTCAACAGACGAGGTGTACTGGAAAGGCACTCAACACAAGAGATGTACTCGGTAGGCACTCAACAGGTGTACTCGGTAGTATAACCAAAGGAGGTTTACTGGGAAGGCACTCAACAGAAGAGGAGTACTGCATAGGCACTCAACAGAAAAGGTGTACTGGGCAGGCACTCAATAGAAGAGGTGTACTGAGCAGACAAGGGGTAGGCAGTAGGCACTCAACAGAAGAGATGTACTCAGTAGGCACTCAACAGAAGAGGTGTACTGGGTAGACACTCAACAAGCAGGAGAGGTGTATTGGGTAGGTGGCACATAACAGAAAAAAGATACACTCAACAGACGGAGGAGGTGTACTGGATAGGCACTCAACAGAAGAGGTGTACTGGGTAGGCACTCACCAGAAGAGGTGCATTGGGTAGGCACTCAACAGAAAAGGTGTACTGGATAGGCACTCAACACAAGAGATGTACTCGGTAGGCACTCAACAGAAGAGGTGTACTCGGTAGTATAACCAAAGGAGGTTTACTGGGAAGGCACTCAACAGAAGAGGAGTACTGGATAGGCACTGAACAGAAAAGGTGTACTGGGTAGGCACTCAATAGAAGAGGTGTACTGGGTAGTATAAACAAAGGAGGTTTACTGGGTAGGCACTCAACAGAAGGGGTGTACTGGGTAGACACTCAACAGAAAAGTGTACTGAATCACAAAATAGAGCTGATGGCCTGTGTATATGACACTTCCATTAAATTAACATATTTCAAAATAGAGAGGAAAGGGACGGAAGCAACTGTCATCTAATATCAAACTTTATTGAATGTAATAAAAGACAAAACAGAATCAATTATGAATATTTAAAAACCATATATATAGAAAAATACATAAAAAATGGAGACCATATGCAAAAAAGACCGCACAAAACCAGTCATGCAGCTAGTTAAATATACATAGGTTTGTCTATATGTGCACAGGGTGCCTATTACACTGATTAGCTTCTCTATAACTGTTCGAGGTGTATAGTATCAATTTAATAAAGCTAACCCAGCATTTTTAGTAGTAATGCACCACTACTTAGGAGGCATAAAGGTTGAGTATAAAGAAATAAAGTGCATAGTGCAATACATCAAGCTATTTGCCACCATATAGCATCCAAGTTATTAAAGGTGCAACTGCAGTTGATGGAGCATCCACCTAGTCAGCAGTCCTTAGGCCCCATATATTATACGTGCATATGCAGAGATTTAGACAAATGTAAACACAAATAAATATAAAGTGACTGTGCTACATAACCTGATTGTGCGGTCCTGAGCCCCAACGCGCGTTTCGCGTCTAGCTTCGTCCGGGGGAATGTATGGAGGTGGATGCTCCATCAACTGCAGTTGCACCTTTAATAACTTGGATGCTATATGGTGGCAAATAGCTTGATGTATTGCACTATGCACTTTATTTCTTTATACTCAACCTTTATGCCTCCTAAGTAGTGGTGCATTACTACTAAAAATGCTGGGTTAGCTTTATTAAATTGATACTATACACCTCGAACAGTTATAAAGAAGCTAATCAGTGTAATAGGCACCCTGTGCACATATAGACAAACCTATGTATATTTAACTAGCTGCATGACTGGTTTTGTGCGGTCTTTTTTGCATATGGTCTCCATTTTTTATGTATTTATCTATATATATGGTTTTTAAATATTCATAATTGATTCTGTTTTGTCTTTTATTACATTCAATAAAGTTTGATATTAGATGACAGTTGCTTCCGTCCCTTTCCTCTCTATTTTGAAATAAGAAAAGTGTACTGAGTAGGCAGGGGGTAGGCACTCAACAGAACAGATGTACTCAGTAGGCACTCAACAGAAGAGGTGTACTGGGTAGGCACTCAACAAGCAGGTGTATTGGGTAGGTGGCACATAACAAAAAAAGATACACTCAACAGACAGAGGAGGTGCACTGGGTAGGCACTCAACAGAAGAGGTGCACTGGGTAGGCACTCAACAGAAGAGGTGCACTGGGTAGGCACTCAACAGAAGAGTTGTACTGGGTAGGCACTCAACAGAAGAGGTGCACTAAGTAGGCACTCAACAAGCAGGAGAGGTGTATTGGGTAGGCAGCACATAACAGAAAAAAGATACACTCAACAGACAGAGGAGGTGTACTAGATAGGCACTCAACAGAATAAGGAGGCTCCCAACAGACAGAAGAGGTGTGCTTGGTAAAGTACTTAACAGTCCGAGTTGGTGTACTAGGTAGGTGCTCAACAACAAGGGCGGTGCACTGGATAGGTACGCAACAGAAAGAGGAGGATCAACAAACAGACGAGGTGTGTTGTCTAGGCAGTGGCACTCATTAAACAGAAGATGCACTAAACTTATAGAGCAGGTGTATTGAGTAGGAGCTCATCAAGCAGAGGCGGTGTACTGAGTAGGCACTCAACAGACAGAAGAGGTTTACGGGGTAGGTACATAACAGACAGAAGATACACTCTACACACAGAGACGTTGTACTGGATAGGCACTCATCAGAAAAGGGGGCCTCCCAGCAGTCAGAGGTGGGGTAGAAGCTCAACAAAAAGAGGAAGTGTACTTGCTAGACACATGACAGACAGAAGATTCACTCTACAGACAGAGGTGTACTGGATAGACATTCAACGGAAAACGGAGGCTCTCAACAGACAGAAGACATGTACTGGGTAGGCCCTCCACAGATAGAAGAGGTGTGCTTAGTAGGCACTCCACAGATAGAGAAGATGTACTTGGTAGACACTCTACAGACAGTGAAGGTGTTCTTGGTAGGTGCTCCACAGACAGAGAAGTTGTGCTTGGTAGGTACTCCACAGCCAGAGAAGGTGTGCTTGGTAGGCAGTCCACAGACAGAGAAGGTGTGCTTGGTAGGCACTCTACAGACCGAGAAGGTGTGCTTGGTAGGCACTCCACAGACAGAGAAGGTGTGCTTGGTAGGCACTCCACAGACAGAGAAGGTGTGCTCGGTAGGCAGTCCACAGACAGAGAAGGTGTGCTCGGTAGGCACTCCACAGAAAGAGAAGGTGTGCTTGGTAGCCACTCTACAGACAGAGAAGATGTGCTTGGTAGGTGCTCCACAGACAGTGAAGGTGTGCTTGGTAGGCACTCTACAGACAGAGAAGGTGTGCTTGGTAGCCACTCTACAGACAAAGAATATGTGCTTGGTAGGCACTCCTCAGACAGAGAACGTGTGCTTGGTAGGCAGACCACAGACAGAGAAGGTGTGCTTGGTAGGCACACCACAGAGAAGGTGTGCTTGGTAGACACTCTACAGACAGAGAAGATGTACTTGGTAGACACTCTACAGACAGAGAAGGTGTGCTTGGTAGGCAGTCCACAGACAGAGAAGGAGTGCTTGGTAGGCACTCCGCAGACAGAGAAGGTGTGCTTGGTAGGCACTCCACAGAGAAGGTGTGCTTGGTAGGCACTCCACAGACTGTGAAGGTGTGCTTGGTAGGCACTCTACAGACAGAGAAGGTGTGCTTGGTAGCCACTCTACAGACAGAGAATATGTGCTTGGTAGGCACTCCACAGACAGAGAAGGTGTGCTTGGTAGGCAGACCACAGACAGAGAAGGTTGTCATGGTTCTCAATGGCAAGAGACTGTAGTAAAGCATACAAAAGGACTAGCTCTTGGAAGATGGGAACTCGAGCTGACTGTGAGCTAAACCTACCGCACAACTAACAGTGGCCGGGTAGCGTGTCTACGTTTTATCCCTAGACGCCCAGCGCCAGCCGGAGGACTGACTGACCCTAGCAGAGGAAAATACAGACCTGGCTTACCTCTAGAGAAATTTTCCCCAAAACGCAGACAGTAGCCCCCACATATATTGTCGGTGATTTTAGAGGAAAATGACACACGAAGTATGAAGATAGGTTTAGCAAATTGAGGTCCGCTTACTAGATAGTAGGAAGACAGAAAAGGGAACTTCACAGTCAGCTGAAAACCCTTTCAAAACACCATCCCGAAATTACTCTAAAACTCTAATATCAACTCATGACACCAGAGTGGCAATTTCAGCTCACAAGAGCTTCCAGCCTCAGAAATATTCAAAAACAGAGAACTGGAACAAAAATGCAAAACAATCTTAGGACTACAAGTCCAACTTAGCTGATAGTAGTCTAGGAGCAGGAACATGCAACAGAAAGGCTTCTGGTAACATTGTTGGCCGGCATAGAAATGACTGAGGAGCAAGGCTAAATAGAAACTCCCACATCCTGATGGAAACAGGTGAACAGAGGAGATGAAGCACACAAGTTCAGTACCACCAGTAACCACCGGGGGAGCCCAGAAACCAAATTCACAACAGTACCCCCCCCTCAAGGAGGGGGCACCGAACCCTCACCAGAACCACCAGGGCGATCAGGATGAGCCCTATGAAAGGCACGGACCAAATCGGAGGCATGAACATCAGAGGCTGTCACCCAAGAATTATCCTCCTGACCGTAGCCCTTCCACTTGACCAAATACTGAAGTCTCCGTCTGGAAACACGGGAGTCCAAGATCTTCTCGACAACGTACTCCAACTCACCCTCAACCAACACCGGAGCAGGAGGCTCAACGGAAGGCACAACCGGTACCTCATACCTGCGCAACAATGACCGATGGAAGACATTATGAATAGAAAAAGATGCAGGGAGGTCCAAACGAAAGGACACAGGGTTAAGAATCTCCAATATCTTGTACGGGCCGATGAACCGAGGCTTAAACTTAGGAGAAGAAACCTTCATAGGGACAAAACGAGAAGACAACCACACCAAGTCCCCAACACAAAGACGAGGACCAGCACGACGACGGCGGTTGGCAAACTGCTGAGTCTTCTCCTGGGACAACTTCAAATTGTCCACCACATGCCCCCAAATCTGATGCAACCTCTCCACCACAGCATCCACTCCAGGACAATCCGAAGACTCCACCTGACCGGAAGAGAAACGAGGATGAAACCCCGAATTACAGAAGAAAGGAGAAACCAAGGTGGCAGAACTAGCCCGGTTATTGAGGGCAAACTCCGCCAAGGGCAAAAAGGCAACCCAATCATCCTGATCCGCAGACACAAAACACCTCAAATAAGTCTCCAAGGTCTGATTAGTTCGCTCGGTCTGGCCATTAGTCTGAGGATGGAAAGCAGACGAAAAAGACAAATCAATGCCCATCCTAGCACAGAACGCTCGCCAAAATCTAGACACGAACTGGGTTCCCCTGTCAGAAACGATATTCTCCGGAATACCATGCAAGCGAACCACATTTTGAAAAAACAGAGGAACCAGCTCGGATGAGGAAGGCAATTTAGGCAAGGGGACCAAATGGACCATCTTAGAGAAACGGTCACACACCACCCAGATGACAGACATCTTCTGAGAAACAGGGAGATCAGAAATAAAATCCATGGAGATGTGAGTCCAAGGCCTCTTCGGAATAGGCAAAGATCACAACAATCCACTAGCCCGAGAACAACAAGGCTTGGCCCGAGCACAAACATCACAAGACTGCACAAAACCTCGCACATCTCGCGACAGGGAAGGCCACCAGAAGGACCTAGCCACCAAATCCCTGGTACCAAAGATTCCAGGATGACCAGCTAACGCAGAAGAATGGACCTCCGAGATGACTCTACTGGTCCAATCATCCGGAACAAACAGTCTACCAGGCGGGCAACGATCAGGTCTATCCGCCTGAAACTCCTGCAAGACCCGTCGCAAGTCTGGGGAAACAGCAGATAATATCACTCCATCCTTAAGGATACCTGTAGGTTCAGAATTACCAGGGGAATCAGGCTCAAAACTCCTAGAAAGGGCATCCACCCTCACATTCTTAGAACCCGGTAGGTAAGAAACCACAAAATTAAACCGAGAGAAAAATAACGACCAGCGCGCCTGTCTAGGATTCAGGCGCCTGGCAGACTCAAGATAAATCAAATTCCTGTGGTCGGTCAATACCACCACCTGATGTCTAGCCCCCTCAAGCCAATGACGCCACTCCTCAAAAGCCCACTTCATAGCCAAGAGCTCCCGATTACCAATATCATAATTTCGCTCAGCGGGCGAAAATTTACGAGAAAAGAACGCGCAAGGTCTCATCACGGAGCAGTCGGAACTTTTCTGCGACAAAACCGCCCCAGCTCCGATTTCTGAAGCGTCGACCTCAACCTGAAAAGGAAGAGTAACATCAGGCTGACGCAATACAGGGGCGGAAGAAAAGCGGCGCTTAAGCTCCCGAAAGGCCTCCACAGCAGCAGGGGACCAATCAGCAACATCAGCACCCTTCTTAGTCAAATCAGTCAACGGCTTAGCAACATCAGAAAAACCAGTTATAAATCGACGATAAAAATTAGCAAAGCCCAAAAACTTCTGAAGGCTCTTAAGAGAAGAGGGTTGCGTCCAATCACAAATAGCCTGAACCTTGACAGGGTCCATCTCAATGGAAGAGGGGGAAAAAATGTACCCCAAAAACGAAATCTTTTGAACCCCAAAAACACACTTAGAACCCTTTACACACAAGGAATTAGAGCGCAAAACCTGAAAAACCCTCCTGACCTGTTGGACATGAGAGTCCCAGTCATCCGAAAAAATCAAAATATCATCCAGATACACAATCATAAATTTATCCAAATATTCACGGAAAATGTCATGCATAAAAGACTGAAAGACTGAAGGGGCATTTGAAAGACCAAAAGGCATTACTAAATACTCAAAATGGCCCTCAGGCGTATTAAATGCGGTTTTCCACTCATCCCCCTGCTTAATTCGCACTAAATTATACGCCCCACGAAGATCAATCTTAGAGAACCACTTGGCCCCCTTTATTCGAGCAAACAAATCAGTAAGCAGTGGCAAAGGATACTGATATTTAACCGTGATTTTATTCAAAAGCCGATAATCAATACACGGCCTCAAAGAGCCATCTTTTTTAGATACAAAGAAAAAACCGGCTCCTAAGGGAGATGACGAAGGACGAATATGTCCCTTTTCCAAGGACTCCTTAATATATTCCCGCATAGCAGCATGTTCAGGCACAGATAGATTAAATAAACGACCCTTTGGAAACTTACTGCCCGGAATCAGATCTATAGTACAATCGCAATCTCTGTGCGGAGGTAGTGAACCAAGTTTAGGCTCCTCAAAAACGTCACGATAATCAGATAAAAATTCCGGAATCTCAGAGGGAATAGATGACGAAATGGAAACCAAAGGTACGTCCCCATGAGTCCCCTGACATCCCCAGCTTAACACAGACATTGCTTTCCAGTCGAGGACTGGGTTATGAGATTGCAGCCATGGCAATCCAAGCACCAACACATCATGTAGATTATACAACACAAGGAAGCGAATAATCTCCTGGTGATCCGGATTAATACGCATAGTTACTTGTGTCCAGTATTGTGGTTTATTACTAGCCAATGGCGTGGAGTCAATACCCTTCAGAGGTATAGGAACTTCCAGAGGCTCTAAATTAAACCCACAGCGTTTGGCAAAGGACCAATCCATAAGACTCAAAGCGGCGCCAGAGTCGACATAGGCGTCCGCGGTAATAGACAATAAAGAGCAAATCAGGGTCACAGATAGAATAAACTTAGACTGTAAAGTGCCAATTGAAACAGACTTATCAACCTTCTTAGTACGTTTAGAGCATGCTGATATAACATGAGTTGAATCACCACAATAGAAGCATAACCCATTTTTTCGCCTAAAATTCTGTCGTTCGCTTCTGGACAGAATTCTATCACATTGCATAATCTCTGGCGCCTTCTCAGTAGACACCGCCAAATGGTGCACAGGTTTGCGCTCCCGCAAACGCCGATCAATCTGAATAGCCATTGTCATGGACTCATTCAGACCTGTAGGCACAGGGAACCCGACCATAACATCTTTAATGGCATCAGAGAGACCCTCTCTGAAATTCGCCGCCAGGGCGCACTCATTCCACTGAGTAAGCACAGACCACTTACGAAATTTTTGGCAGTATATTTCAACCTCATCTTGCCCTTGAGACAGGGCCATCAAGGCTTTTTCAGCCTGAATCTCTAAATGAGGTTCCTCATAAAGCAACCCCAAAGCCAGGAAAAACGCATCCACATTGAGCAACGCAGGATCCCCTGGTGCCAAAGCAAATGCCCAATCCTGAGGGTCGCCCCGGAGCAAGGAAATTACAATCCTGACCTGCTGTGCAGGATCTCCAGCGGAGCGAGATCTCAGAGACAAAAATAATTTACAATTATGTTTGAAATTCTGGAAGCGAGATCTATCCCCGGAGAAAAATTCAGGTAAAGGAATTCTAGGTTCAGATATAGGAGTATGAATTACAAAATCCTGTAAACTTTGAACCTTCATAGCGAGATTATCCAAACCAATAGCTAAACTCTGAGGATCCATTTTAATCAGGTGAAATCAGAACCATTCAAGGATTAGAAGGAGAGAGAGACGAAGGCTGCAGTAAGCAGAGATGCAAGTGAATCAACTAATGAGCAAACTCAGAAAAAAAAAAAAAAAAATTCTCTGCAGACTTCTTTTCTCTCCTTTCTTCTGCCAATTATTTTAACTCTTGGCCGGCCAAACTGTCATGGTTCTCAATGGCAAGAGACCGTAGTAAAGCATACAAAAAGGACTAGCTCTTGGAAGATGGGAACTCGAGCTGACTGTGAGCTAAACCTACCGCACAACTAACAGTGGCCGGGTAGCGTGCCTACGTTTTATCCCTAGACGCCCAGCGCCAGCCGGAGGACTGACTGACCCTAGCAGAGGAAAATACAGACCTGGCTTACCTCTAGAGAAATTTTCCCCAAAAGGCAGACAGTAGCCCCCACATATATTGTCGGTGATTTTAGAGGAAAATGACACACGAAGTATGAAGATAGGTTTAGCAAATTGAGGTCCGCTTACTAGATAGTAGGAAGACAGAAAAGGGAACTTCACAGTCAGCTGAAAACCCTTTCAAAACACCATCCCGAAATTACTCTAAAACTCTAATATCAACTCATGACACCAGAGTGGCAATTTCAGCTCACAAGAGCTTCCAGCCTCAGAAATATTCAAAAACAGAGAACTGGAACAAAAATGCAAAACAATCTTAGGACTACAAGTCCAACTTAGCTGATAGTAGTCTAGGAGCAGGAACATGCAACAGAAAGGCTTCTGGTAACATTGTTGGCCGGCATAGAAATGACTGAGGAGCAAGGCTAAATAGAAACTCCCACATCCTGATGGAAACAGGTGAACAGAGGAGATGAAGCACACAAGTTCAGTACCACCAGTAACCACCGGGGGAGCCCAGAAACCAAATTCACAACAGAAGGTGTGCTTGGTAGGCACACCACAGAGAAGGTGTACTTGGTAGACACTCTACAGACAGAGAAGATGTACTTGGTAGACACTCTACAGACAGAGAAGGTGTGCTTGGTAGGCAGTCCACAGACAGAGAAGGAGTGCTTGGTAGGCAGTCCGCAGACAGAGAAGGTGTGCTTGGTAGGCACTCCACAGAGAAGGTGTGCTTGGTAGGCACTCTACAGACAGTGAAGGTGTGCTTGGTAGGCACTCTACAGAGAAGGAGTGCTTGGTAGGCACTCCACAGACAGAGAAGGTGTGCTTGGTAGGCAGTCCACAGACAGAAGATGTGCTTGGTAGGCACTCCACAGAAAGAGAAGGTGTGCTTGATAGCCACTCTACAGACAGAGAAGATGTGCTTGGTAGCCACTCTACAGACAGAGAATATGTGCTTGGTAGGCACTCCACAGACAGAGAAGGTGTGCTTGGTAGGCAGACCACAGACAGAGAAGGTGTGCTTGGTAGGCACTCCACAGAGAAGGTGTGCTTGGTAGGCACTCTACAGACAGTGAAGGTGTGCTTGGTAGGCAGTCCACAGACAGAGAAGGAGTGCTTGGTAGGCAGTCCGCAGACAGAGAAGGTGTGCTTGGTAGGCACTCCACAGAGAAGGTGTGCTTGGTAGGCACTCTACAGACAGTGAAGGTGTGCTTGGTAGGCACTCTACAGACAGAGAAGAAGTGCTTGGTAGGCAGTCCACAGACAGAGAAGGTGTGCTTGGTAGGCAGTCCACAGACAGTGAAGGTGTGATTGGTAGGCACTCCACAGAGAAGGTGTGCTTGGTAGGCACTCTACAGACAGTGAAGGTGTGCTTGGTAGGCACTCTACAGACAGAGAAGGAGTGCTTGGTAGGCACTCCACAGACAGAGAAGGTGTGCTTGGTAGGCAGTCCACAGACAGAAGATGTGCTTGGTAGGCACTCCACAGAAAGAGAAGGTGTGCTTGGTAGGTGCTCCACAGACAGTGAAGGTGTGCTTGGTAGGCACTCTACAGACAGAGGTGTACTTGGTAGCCACTCTACAGACAGAGAATATGTGCTTGGTAGGCACTCCACAGACAGAGAAGGTGTGCTTGGTAGGCAGACCACAGACAGAGAAGGTGTGCTTGGTAGGCACTACACAGAGAAGGTGTGCTTGGTAGGCACTCTACAGACAGTGAAGGTGTGCTTGGTAGGCCGTCCACAGACAGAGAAGGAGTGCTTGGTAAGCAGTCCGCAGACAGAGAAGGTGTGCTTGGTAGGCACTCCACACAGAAGGTGTGCTTGGTAGGCACTCTACAGACAGTGAAGGTGTGCTTGGTAGGCACTCTACAGACAGAGAAGGAGTGCTTGGTAGGCACTCCACAGACAGAGAAGGTGTGCTTGGTAGGCACTCTACAGACAGAGAAGGAGTGCTTGGTAGGCACTCCACAGACAGAGAAGGTGTGCTTGGTAGGCAGTCCACAGACAGAGAAGATGTGCTTGGTAGGTGCTCCACAGACAGTGAAGGTGTGCTTGGTAGGCACTCTACAGACAGAGAAGGAGTGCTTGGTAGGCAGTCCACAGACAGAGAAGTTGTGCTTGGTAGGCAGTCCACAGACAGTGAAGGTGTGCTTGGTAGGCACTCCACAGAGAAGGTGTGCTTGGTAGGCACTCTACAGACAGTGAAGGTGTGCTTGGTAGGCACTCTACAGACAGAGAAGGAGTGCTTGGTAGGCACTCCACAGACAGAGAAGGTGTGCTTGGTAGGCACTCTACAGACAGAGAAGGAGTGCTTGGTAGGCACTCCACAGACAGAGAAGGTGTGCTTGGTAGGCAGTCCACAGACAGAGAAGATGTGCTTGGTAGGTGCTCCACAGACAGTGAAGGTGTGCTTGGTAGGCACTCTACAGACAGAGAAGGTGTGCTTGGTAGCCACTCTACAGACAGAGAATATGTGCTTGGTAGGCACTCCACAGACAGAGAAGGTGTGCTTGGTAGGCAGACCACAGACAGAGAAGGTGTGCTTGGTAGGCACTCCACAGAGAAGGTGTGCTTGGTAGGCACTGTACAGACAGTGAAGGTGTGCTTGGTAGGCAGTCCACAGACAGAGAAGGAGTGCTTGGTAGTCAGTCCGCAGACAGAGAAGGTGTGCTTGGTAGGCACTCCACAGAGGTGTGATTGGTAGGCACTCTACAGACAGTGAAGGTGTGCTTGGTAGGCACTCTACAGACAGAGAAGGAGTGCTTGGTAGGCAGTCCACAGACAGTGAAGGTGTGCTTAGTTGGCACTCCACAGAGATGGTGTGCTTGGTAGGCACTCTACAGACAGAGAAGGAGTGCTTGGTAGGCAGTCTACAGACAGAGAAGGTGTGCTTGGTAGGCACTCTACAAACAGAAGGAGTGCTTGGTAGGCAATCCACAGACAGAGGTGTGCTTGGTAGGCAGTCCACAGACAGTGAAGGTGTGCTTGGTAGGCACTCCACAGACAGAGAAGGTGTGCTTGGTAGGCACTCTACAGACAGTGAAGGTTGTTGTGAATTCCGTTCTTGAACTCCCTCCTGTGGTCATGAACGATACTTCGGCGAGTTCTGTCCGTGGACTCTCTCTGGTGGCTGTGAGTGGAACTGCTGGTTCTGAGGTTGCTTCCTCAGCTGCCCTCGTTTGCGGCTAGGCTGGCTTCTCTATTTAACTCCACTCAGATCGTTACTCCATGCCAGCTGTCAATGTATTAGCACTGGTTCAGATCTCTCTCGGATCTTTCTGATGACCTGTCTACTCCAGCAGAAGCTAAGTCCCTGCTAGTTCATTTGTTGTTCATTGTGTACTGAATATATTTCTTAGTACTTGCTAAGTTTTAGTCCAGCTCGCTAACATGATATTGCCTTGCTAGCTGGAAGCTCTGGGTTGCAGAGTGGCACCTCCGCACCGTGAGTCGGTGCGGGGGTCTTTTTGCACACTCTGCGTGGCTTTTTGTAGTTTTTTGTGCTGACCGCATAGATCCCTTTCCTATCCTCAGTCTATCTAGTAAGTCTGGCCTCCTTTGCTGAAACCTGTTTCATACCTGTGTTTGTGACTTTCCTCTTAACTCACAGTTAATATATGTGGGGGGCTGCCTTTACCTTTGGGGGAATTTCTCTGAGGCAAGGTAAGGCTTATTTTCCTATCTTTAGGGGTAGTTAGCTCTTAGGCTGTGAAGAGGCGTCTAGGGAGAGTTAGGTACGCTCCACAGCTATTTCTAGTGTGTGTGTTATAGGATTAGGATTTGCGGTCAGCAGAGTTCCCACTTCCCAGAGCTCGTCCTGTTTTCTAGTTTAACCATCAGGTCATTCCAGGTTCACCTAACCACCAGGTCCATAACAGAAGGTGTGCTTGGTAGGCAGTCCACAGACAGAGAAGGAGTGCTTGGTAGGCAGTCCGCAGACAGAGAAGGTGTGCTTGGTAGGCACTCCACAGAGAAGGTGTGCTTGGTAGGCACTCTACAGACAGTGAAGGTGTGCTTGGTAGGCACTCTACAGACAGAGAAGGTGTTCTTGGTAGGCACTCTACAGACAGAGAAGGAGTGCTTGGTAGGCAGTCCACAGACAGAGAAGGTGTGCTTGGTAGGCATTCCACAGACAGAGGTGTGCTTGGTAGGCAGTCCACAGACAGAGAAGGTGTGCTTGGTAGGCATTCCACAGACAGAGGTGTGCTTGGTAGGCAGTCCACAGACAGAGAAGGTGTGCTTGGTAGGCAGTCCACAGACAGAGGTGTGCTTGGTAGGCACTCCACAGACAGAGAAGGAGTGCTTGTTAGGCACTCCACAGACAGAAGGTGTGCTTGGTAGGCACTCTACAGACAGTGAAGGTGTGCTTGGTAGGCAGTCCACAGACAGAGAAGGCGTGCTTGTTAGGCAGTCCGCAGACAGAGAAGGTGTGCTTGGTAGGCACTCCACAGAGAAGGTGTGCTTGGTAGGCACTCTACAGACAGAGAAGGTGTTCTTGGTAGGCAGTCCACAGACAGAGGAGTGCTTGGTAGGCAGTCCGCAGACAGAGAAGGTGTGCTTGGTAGGCACTCTACAGACAGAGAAGGAGTGCTTGGTAGGCAGTCCACAGACAGAGAAGGTGTGCTTGGTAGGCAGTCCACAGACAGAGAAGGTGTGCTTGGTAGGCACTCTACAGACAGAGAAGGTGTTCTTGGTAGGCAGTCCACAGACAGAGAAGGAGTGCTTGGTAGGCAGTCCGCAGACAGAGAAGGTGTGCTTGGTAGGCACTCTACAGACAGAGAAGGAGTGCTTGGTAGGCAGTCCACAGACAGAGAAGGTGTGCTTGGTAGGCAGTCCACAGACAGAGGTGTGCTTGGTAGGCAGTCCACAGACAGAGAAGGAGTGCTTGGTAGGCAGTCCACAGACAGAGAAGGTGTGCTTGGTAGGCAGTCCACAGACAGAGAAGGAGTGCTTGGTAGGCACTCTACATACAGAGAAGGTGTGCTTGGTAGGCAGTCCACAGACAGAGGTGTGCTTGGTAGGCACTCCACAGACAGAGAAGGTGTGCTTGGTAGGCAGTCCACAGACAGTGAAGGTGTGCTTGGTAGGCAGTCCACAGACAGTGAAGGTGTGCTGGGTAGGCACTCTACATACAGAGAAGGAGTGCTTGTTAGGCAGTCCACAGACAGTGAAGGTGTGCTTGGTAGGCACTCTACATACAGAGAAGGTGTGCTGGGTAGGCATGTAGTTTGAGTGTCAACAAAGGACAAAACAATGGTAAAAAGTAAAAAAATTCCTGGAGAATATTCTTTTCTGAATAAGAAAAGATACTGATCAATGCTTTTTAGCATTTTAAAAATTCTCCTAAAACCCTTTAGAAATGGGCTCCCTGTAGGAGTGTGTTTACAGACAAAGCTAACGATTCACTGAGTAGCACCGCCCACTGGACTCATGAGCCCATGCTGATGACAGTGAGTAGCACCGCCCACTGGACTCATAAGCCCATACTGATGACTCACTGAGTAGCACCGCCCACTGGACTCATGAGCCCATACTGATATCAATATATCTGAAGTTATACTGAATCTTTTCCAACAAACCGTCCATCAGTCTCTTCTGTTCCTCCTGCTCTACAACATGCCGCTCACAGGAAAGCAAGTTACAAGACGTCAGGTTATACACCACCTTCAAGTGTAGAAAGCAGAATTATCCATGTCTTGCCCAATTAGAGCAAGGATACGAGAGCAGAGGCGATCTGTCAGCTGAGGGTTAACACAACAGTAGCCTGTGTGTGTCAAAATACATTTCCCAATCCTTGGGCTAAAGTGATCTCCTCCGGAGCGGCGGCTCATAAATAATGAAGAAGCACGTTGCTACAATTAACCAAAAATCCAATGTATTTCAGAAGGCAGCGTGACACACATTGATTTTCATATCTCGGGCGATATGTAGCCTTTTAAAGCGCAGGACGTCAATAAGTGGAAGATGATAAATATTGAAGAATATTAGTCCCGCTCTCTCTCTCTTTTACTTTTCTTGCTTTCTCCCACAGGAAACTAATCCAGACTTACTTATTTGGGAAATGGATGTAGACAGCGGTAAACAGTCCTGATAAACGCTGCCCCGCGAGAATTTCGCTTTCTTGTTCATGCCAGAAGAATACTAGCCGGGGAAAGGAAATTTCAGAAATCCCAGGGTATGTATACTTTTGCAACATTTTTGTTTTTAATTTTCTAAATGCATCTAAATAAAAAAAAATAAAACTTTGCAAGTACCGTAGTTTAAAAATCTACCATTTTATGTATACAGCCTGTGTGTGTATTGGTGTAGTCATAAATTACTCCACAATGACGACATTAAAGAGGAATTCCCATCTCCAAGTTCCAATCCCAATATGTTGTAGGTGTAATAATAATAGTATTAGCAAATACCTCCACTTAGAAGTGTAGTATAGTTCTTTTGATTAGCTATGTCTCTTTCCTCATGTGCAGGCATTGCAGGACCGTATGCATCCATGGTTACAACCGTTAGCAACTAGCTAACTGTCACTATGGATACCTAAGGTCCTTCAATGCCTGCACATGAGGAAAGGAACATAACTAATCAGAAAAACTATACTGCATTTGTAAATTGAAATATTTGACAATATTATTACACCTACTACATATTGGGTTAGGATCTTGGAGATGGGAATACCCACCGATCCTGAGAACAAGGGTTCCAAAGTCCAGGTGCGAATAGAACTGTGATGAGCATGCTCGACCAGCGCTCCTCTCACTTCTATTCCATTCACAGAGGGGACTTTAGGACCCTGATTTTCTGGATCAAAGTGGGTCCCAATGTTTAAACCCCTGAGGTCATTTCCCATGAGGGATAGTTATGTGATGTAGAGAGTCAGTGTGTGTGGAGCAGGTTCAGGTGTTACATAGCCGACGTCTGCGGTTAGAGCTATCAGCAAAAACTGCTGCCAACCTCTCCTGCCGATGTCCAGCCCTGATATCAGCATTTACATCATGCGATCTCACCCGCCATTATTTCTGGGCAGCCATCGCTCCCTTGCAAATCCATCATGGGGCGCCGATGGGTTGCCATTGCAACCTGATGCTTTCTGAAGAACCCTCTCAATGCAATGTTAGCACTCCGGTGACGCTTTACAGAAGACTATGATTTTTATGATATACTGATGTATGTAAAACAAGCAACCAAAAAATTGCAGGTTCAAGATATGAAAAAAAAAAGTAAAAAAAAAAAAAACAAACTAAAAATTCGAATCACTGCCTTTTTCACAAATGAAAAATAAAAAATGTAAAAATAAAAAAAAGGATGTTAAGTAGCACCGTGACTGTAAAAGTCCGACTTATCACGATATAAAATTGTTTAACCCATCCAGTATATGTGAAAATGTAGTTTTACTTTTTGGGCCACCACACTTACTCTAAAAAAATGCAATAAAAAGCGATGAAAATGTTATAGTACATGTGCTCCGAAATGGCACCATTAAAATTTTAAATTTTTGATTTTTTTTTCTCAATCCATCATACAGTCCCAGAGATATGAGCCTTTTTATTTAGGGCTCATTTTTATGGTCTTTACTGAGGAGGCGATGACATATGGCAATATTTCAGAGCACCTTAAAGACACCCCCCCGAGGATCCTGTGTGACACGCCCCCAAGTAAAAACCATAAACATTAATACTAGACAAAAAGGCATGGCAATATTTCAGAGCACCTTAAAGACACCCCCCCCCCCGAAGATCCTGTGTGCCACGCCCCCATGTAAAAACCATAAACAATACTAGACAAAAAGGCGCACTCTGGGACCATATGGCAGACTGAAATTTTTTTTTATGAAACAGAATGCTCAGCATTCTGAGTAGCATTGGGAATAAAATAAGAGCAAAAACTGGAAACTTTGGACTTTTTTGAGATATTTGCAGACATTTGAAACCCATTACTACATTGGATATGAAAAGTCTGCACCCCCCTGTTAAAATGCCAATTTTTGTCATTAAAAAGAATCCCACTGAGAAGAATCAATTTAGAAGTTTTTCCACCTTTAATGTCCCCCATAATTAGTAAAAATAAAGTGAAATAATTTTTTTTTTTTTTGAGGGGGGGGAATAAAAATAACAAAACTAAAATAATATGGTTGCAAAAGTGTGAACACCCCATTATAATTGGAGATGTGGTTGTGTTCAGAATTAGCCAATCACATTTCCCCTCCATGTTACATAGCAGTCAGTACAGATCCGCCGTTATTCACAGTGATTCTGATTAACCCCATAGAAAGTTTCGCTGTTCTAAGAGGATTTTACCGACATTTTCTTAGTTGGATTTTACAGTAGAATCCATGGTCTGTAAACAGCAGACAACACAGCAAATGGATCTCATTGTTGAAAGTGATCAGTCAGGAGAAGGGTACAAAAATTTCCAAGGTATTAGGTATATATAGCACTGGGAAGACCTCATCAAAAATGTGCTTAAATTTAGCACAATGTGACATAACCTAGAAAATGACATCCCTCAAAAATTGATGAAAAGACAAATAAACAATTTTTTTCATATCATGATCTTTGCTAAAAAATACAAATGAAAATAGATTGCAATTGTCACACTGGCCTCTGGGGCTATTTTTTCGCCATGCTGTTTATCATCACAGACAGGATTACAATAACAGCTTATAACACAAGATCCACCAATCACAATAGATGAAATCACACCTGCCCGGCTCCCCTTCCCTTCACAATGACCTTTGCACATGCACATTAGATGCCTCAATATAAAGGATAGGTCAGAAACTGTTCCTTGCTGCTAATGCGCGTGTAAATTTCTTCAAACAATAGGAATTTAGAGTCTAAAACAAATCCCCAGTGGCTGATGTGAAAATTGCAATCTTTCTAATTTTTATTTTTAATAAAGACTTCATGTTGAAAAATAAAAAAAATTGCCAAAATAAAAATAAATAAATAAATAAAGACTGATTGAAACAATAGGTCATTTTTTGATTCTGTGGGCCACTTGTGTTTTCCTCCTGTTCGGATGTGATCAAGCCTCAGTCATTTCTAACGACAAGCTCGTAATGGCTGGGAAGAGGTTAATACGACGCTTCCTGACTTTCTTACCTCCAGCGAAGCTGCTGTGTACACGATCCCATCTGTTTTATCAATAACTGCGCTTAATAAGGTTCAAGAAAATGCAATTCATTAGCCGTTTTACTGCTAAATTAGACATCTGCAATTACATTAAGAGATGTGTGCAGCCGCCTCGGTCCCTGAAGATCCTCGGAGCTTTGCATTTAGAAAAAGCAAGTTCACGCACAATACGGTACTATTTATATTTTATTCCGAAGCTTTAACAATTATCACATGGTTCTGTCTGTTCCCTAAAATCCCAGGATCCCTTCCTCTGTAATGTAGAATTGTTACCGCTGTCACTTTAAATCTGGGACGGTATTTTTTTTCATATTAACTTTTGTCCAAGATGCAATAAACATAAAAAAGGCAAAAAAAAGTTTATCAAAAGAAAATAAAAAAAAATAAATAATTTTTTTTTTATTAAATACAACAAATACAATATAAATAAACAAATCAATATAAAAGAAAAAATTCCAATCCATCTCTCTTTCTTTTAAAAGGGAGCGGCACCTGACCACTGCAGACGATCTATGATCTGAGCAGTCACATGCTATACTGCATGTGATCGCTGAAGCCTGCGATTGGCTGCAGTGGTTATATGACAGCTAGTTGTATACAAAGAACAATGGGACAGCCATAGCAATTATTTATGGCACAGTTCTTCAGCACTATATACTGCTGTTATATATAGTGCTGTCATTCATCTTCAGGATTATGTATTGCTGTTATATATAGTGCTGTTTCTCCATACTATGCAGTAGTATTATATAAGGTGCTGTTATTTAGCATTATGCGCTATTATTTAGTATTATGCATTATACATTATGTACATGGCACTGCATTATAAGTATATGGCACTGTTATTCAGCACTATGTAGTACTATTATTTACAGTGCTATTGTTCAGCACCTTATAGGACTATTATTTATGAGACTGTTATTCAGCATGATGCGCTATTATTTAGTATTATGCATTATATGTTATGTATATGGTTCTGTATTATATGTATGTGGCACTGTTATTCAGCACTATGTAGTACTATTATTTATAGCGCGATTGTTCAGCACCTCATAGGACTATTATTTATGAAACTGTTATTCAGCATTATGTAGTACTATTATTTATAGCACTGTTATTGATTGCTACGTAGTACTAGTATTTATGGCACTGTAATTCAGCACTGTACAGTACTATTGTTTATAACTCTGTTACTCAGCATTATGTGATACTATTATTTATGGCACTGTTATTCAGCATTATGTAGTACAATCACACCTATCCTCAAAAAGCCCTCTCTTGACCCATCCTCTTGTCAGGACTCTGAACATTTTTTATTACCTTTTGTGCATTACTGCCCTTTTCCAAGATGGCGTCTTTGGTCTCATGTGCACTGTGTCTTCCTGCTATAAAACTCCACCCCAGCCTTCAGTCTGTGCTAGAGTATTCTGCCTTGCATCCAGCTCCTGACCTCTGATTACTCCCTGGCTATATACCTGCTCCTGTGAATCTGTGGGGTTATCCTGCTACTCTGCTCTGAGTTCCTGCTGCATACACCAGTTCCAGTAATCCTCCTTCATCTGCTGCTCGTGTTTACTTCCATCTGTGTTATGGTTTCCAATGGCAAGGAAACATCAGAAGCATAGAATAAACGGACAAGCTCTCGGGTGATGGAAACTAGAGCTGACCGCGATGCTAAACCTACACACCACACTAGAAGTAGCCAGGGGGCATTCCTGCGTTGTCTCTAGATGCCGCGCGCCAGCCGGAGAACTAACTACCCCTGGTAGAAGAAAACACAGTCCTGGCTTGCCTCCAGAGAATGTCCCCACAGGAGATAGCAGCCCCCCACATATAATAACGGTGAGAGCAGATGAACAGACACACGTAGTATGAAAGCAGATTTAGCACAGAGAGGCCCGCTAACTAAATAGCAGAAAGATACAACAGAGGACTTCGCGGTCAGCTGCAAAACCCTTCAAAACACCATCCTGAAATTACCTTAACTCATGTGACAACTCATGCCACTGGAGTGGTAATTTCAGCCCAACAAGAGCTTCCAGCTGCAGAGATTCACATAAGTGCAAACTGGACAAAACATACAAAAATAGAGTTAAGGACTAAAGTGTCCAACTTAGCTGAGCAGAAAACTGGGAGCAGGAACATGCAACAGAATCACTCTGGATACATTGATGGCCAGCATAAGAATGACTGAGGAGCAAGGTTAAATAGGATACTCCCACATCCTGATAGGAACAGGTGAACTGAAGGCAAAGCTTGCAGGACACCAGTACCACAAGAGACCACCGGGGGAGCCCACGAACCGAATCACAACAGTACCCCCCCCTTAAGGAGGGGGCACCGAACCCTCACAAGAACCACCAGGGCGATCTGGATGAGCCCTATGAAAGGCACGGACCAAATCAGAAGCATGAACATCAGAAGCTGTAACCCAAGAATTATCCTCTTGACCGTAGCCCTTCCATTTCACCAGATATTGAAGTCTCCGTCTGGAAACACGGGAGTCCAAGATTTTCTCCACCACGTACTCCAATTCACCCTCAACCAGCACAGGAGCAGGAGGCTCAACAGAAGGCACAAGTGGTACCTCATACCTCCGCAATAATGACCGATGGAAGACATTATGGATAGCAAAGGATGCTGGGAGGTCCAAACGAAAAGACACAGGGTTAAGAATTTCCAAAATCTTATAAGGACCGATGACGAGGACCAACACGACGATGGCGATTAGCAAAACGTTGAGTCTTCTCCTGGGACAACTCCAAATTGTCCACCACCTGCCCCCAAATACGATGCAACCTATCCACCATGGTATCCACTCCAGGACAATCCGAAGACTCCACCTGACCAGATGAAAAACGAGGATGGAACCCTGAATTGCAAAAGAAAGGGGAGACCAAAGTGGCAGAACTGGCCCGATTATTAAGGGCAAACTCAGCCAACGGCAAAAAGGAGACCCAGTCATCCTGATCAGCAGACACGAAACACCTCAAATAAGTCTCCAAGGTCTGATTAGTACGTTCCGTCTGGCCATTTGTCTGGGGATGAAATGCAGACGAAAAAGACAAATCAATGCCCATCCTGGCACAAAACGCCCGCCAAAATCTGGACACAAACTGGGATCCCCTGTCGGAAACGATATTCTCCGGAATACCATGCAGCCGAACCACATTCTGAAAAAACAGGGGCACCAACTCAGATGAGGAAGGCAGCTTGGGCAAGGGCACCAAATGAACCATCTTAGAAAAGCGGTCACACACCACCCAAATGACGGACATCTTCTGAGAAACAGGGAGATCAGAAATAAAATCCATAGAGATGTGTGTCCAAGGCCTCTTAGGAACAGGCAAGGGCAACAACAACCCACTAGCCCGAGAACAACAAGGCTTGGCCCGAGCACAAACATTGCAAGACTGCACAAAAGTACGCACGTCCCGAGACAGGGAAGGCCACCAGAAGGACCTAGCCACCAAATCTCTGGTACCAAAAATTCCCGGATGACCTGCCAACGCAGAAGAATGAACCTCCGAGATGACTCTATTGGTCCACTCATCCGGCACAAACAATCTACCAGGCAGACAACGATCAGGCCGATCCGCCTGAAACTCTTGTAAAGCACGTCGCAGGTCTGGGAAGACAGCAGACAATATCACCCCATCCTTAAGTATACCCGTAGGTTTAGAATCACCAGGGGAATCAGGTTCAAAACTCCTAGAAAGGGCATCCGCCTTCACATTCTTAGTACCTGGCAGATACGAAACCACAAAATTAAACCGGGAGAAAAACAACGACCAGCGCGCCTGTCTAGGATTCAGACGTCTGGCCGACTCAAGATAAATCAAATTTTTGTGATCAGTCAAGACCACCACCTGATGTTTAGCACCCTCAAGCCAATGACGCCACTCCTCGAATGCCCACTTCATCGCCAAAAGCTCCCGATTACCGACGTCATAATTTCGCTCGGCGGGCGAAAACTTTCGAGAAAAGAACGCACAAGGTCTCATCACTGAACAATCTGAACTTTTCTGCGACAAAACCGCCCCCGCTCCGATCTCGGAAGCATCAACTTCCACCTGAAAAGGAAGAGAAACATCAGGCTGGCACAACACCGGAGCAGAAGAAAAACGGCGCTTAAGCTCCCGAAAGGCCTCCACAGCAGCAGGAGACCAATCTGCAACATCAGCACCCTTTTTAGTCAAATCAGTCAAAGGCCTGACAACGCTAGAAAAACCAGTTATGAATCGACGATAAAAGTTAGCAAAGCCCAAAAATTTCTGAAGGCCCTTAAGAGAAGTCGGTTGCGTCCAGTCACAAATAGCCCGAACCTTCACAGGATCCATCTCAATAGAAGAGGGGGAAAAAATGTACCCCAAAAAAGAAATCTTCTGAACCCCAAAAACACACTTTGAACCTTTAACAAACAGAGAATTGGTCCGCAAAACCTGAAAAACCCTCCTAACTTGTTGAACATGAGATTCCCAGTCATCCTAAAAAATCAAGATATCGTCCAAATACACAATCATAAATTTATCCAGATATTCACGGAAAATATTGTGCATAAAAGACTGAAAGACCGAAGGGGCATTTGACAGACCAAAAGGCATCACCAAATACTCAAAATGGCCCTCGGGCGTATTAAATGCGGTTTTCCACTCATCCCCCTGCTTAATTCGCACCAAATTATACGCACCGCGAAGATCAATCTTAGAGAACCACTTCGCCCCCTCAATGCGAGCAAATAAATCTGTCAGCAATGGCAAAGGATATTGATACTTGACTGTGATCTTATTCAAGAGTCTATAATCAATACAAGGTCTCAAAGAACCATCACTTTTAGCTACGAAAAAGAACCCCGCTCCAAGAGGAGACGAAGAAGGACGAATATGTCCCTTTTCCAAGGACTCCCTAATATACTCTCGCATGGCAGCATGTTCAGGTACAGACAGATTGAATAGACGACCCTTAGGAAATTTACTGCCAGGGATCAAATCTATGGCGCAATCGCAATCTCTGTGAGGAGGAAGAGAATTAAGAGTAGATTCCTCAAAAACCTCACGATAATCAGACAAAAACTCAGGAATTTCAGAGGGAATAGATGAAGCAATGGAGACCAAAGGTGTGTCCCCATGATTTCCCTGACATCCCCAGCTTAGTACAGACATTGTTTTCCAGTCAAGGACTGGGTTATGAGTTTGCAACCATGGCAATCCCAGCACCAACACATCATGTAGATTATACAGCACAAGGAAGCGAATCACCTCTTGATGGTCTGGAGTCATACGCATAGTCACTTGTGTCCAGTATTGTGGTTTATTACTAGCCAATGGTGTAGAATCAATACCCTTTAAAGGTATAGGAACTTCCAGAGGCTCTAGATCAAACCCACAGCGCCTGGCAAAGGACCAATCCATAAGACTCAAAGCGGCGCCAGAATCCACATACGCATCCGCAACAATAGAAGATAACGAACAAATTAGAGTTACAGACAAAATAAACTTGGACTGCAAAGTGCCAATAGCAGAGGATTTATCAACTTTCTTTGTTCGTTTAGAGCATGCTGATATAACATGAGTAGAATTTCCACAATAGAAGCACAAATGATTTTTGCGCCTGTAAATCTGTCGTTCGCTTCTGGACAGAAAGCTATCACATTGCATACTCTGTGGTGCCTCTTCAGAAGACACCGCCAACTGGTGCACAGGTTTGCGTTCCCGTAAACGCCGATCAATCTGAATTGCCATTGTCATGGACTCATTCAGACCAGTAGGCGCAGGAAACCCCACCATGACGTCTTTTACAGCATCAGAGAGACCTTCTCTGAAAATTGCCGCCAGAGCGCACTCATTCCACTGAGTAAGCACAGACCATTTTCGAAATTTTTGGCAATATATTTCGGCTTCATCTTGCCCCTGAGAGAGGGCTATTAGGGCTTTCTCAGCCTGAATCTCCAAATTTGGTTCCTCATAAAGCAACCCCAAAGCCAGAAAAAACGCATCCACATTGAGCAACGCAGGATCCCCTGGTGCCAATGAAAATGCCCAATTTTGGGGGTCACCCCGCAGTAAAGAAATAACAATTTTTACTTGCTGGGCAGGATCTCCAGCAGAATGAGATCTCAGCGAAAGAAACAATTTACAATTGTATTTAAAATTTAGAAAACAAGATCGATGTCCAGAAAAAAACTCCGGTATAGGAATTTTAGGTTCAGACCGAGGAGCATGTAACAAAAAATCTTGTATATTCTGAACTTTAGAGGCAAGATTATTCAAATTGGTAGCCAGACTCTGGGGATCCATATTTCAACAGATAAAGTCTGAGCCATTCAGGGGTTAAGAGGAGAGGAAAACAGGAGACTGCAATTAGAGCTGGAGTGCAACTTCAGAGGAAGGAAAAAAAAAAAAAAAAAGGTTTCACACAGTTCCTTTTTCTCTCCTGCTTCAGCCTATAGATTAAACATTTGGGCTGGCCATACTGTTATGGTTTCCAATGGCAAGGAAACATCAGAAGCATAGAATAAACGGACAAGCTCTCGGGTGATGGAAACTAGAGCTGACCGCGATGCTAAACCTACACACCACACTAGAAGTAGCCAGGGGGCATTCCTGCGTTGTCTCTAGATGCCGCGCGCCAGCCGGAGAACTAACTACCCCTGGTAGAAGAAAACACAGTCCTGGCTTGCCTCCAGAGAATGTCCCCACAGGAGATAGCAGCCCCCCACATATAATAACGGTGAGAGCAGATGAACAGACACACGTAGTATGAAAGCAGATTTAGCACAGAGAGGCCCGCTAACTAAATAGCAGAAAGATACAACAGAGGACTTCGCGGTCAGCTGCAAAACCCTTCAAAACACCATCCTGAAATTACCTTAACTCATGTGACAACTCATGCCACTGGAGTGGTAATTTCAGCCCAACAAGAGCTTCCAGCTGCAGAGATTCACATAAGTGCAAACTGGACAAAACATACAGAAATAGACTTAAGGACTAAAGTGTCCAACTTAGCTGAGCAGAAAACTAGGAGCAGGAACATGCAACAGAATCACTCTGGATACATTGATGGCCAGCATAAGAATGACTGAGGAGCAAGGTTAAATAGGATACTCCCACATCCTGATAGGAACAGGTGAACTGAAGGCAAAGCTTGCAGGACACCAGTACCACAAGAGACCACCGGGGGAGCCCACGAACCGAATCACAACACATCTGCATTTGCTGGACATGTAAGCTGTTTCTGCTCTGCAAGAACCTGAGACTATTACCCAGACCTCCCTGGTTGAGCTAAGCTATTATTTGAACTGCCTTATAAGCATATCTATCTGTGTTTTGGACTAAGCAAGGACTTATTCGTGTCAAGTTATCCTCAAGAATGATTGTGCTTCATAGACTTTCTGCGTGATTGCATTTTCCTCTGAAGTTTTCTATAGACTGCTGAGCTGCATTTGATATTTGCACCAAGTGTTGTGGACTTGAGTTTCTCTCTGCACCTGTTTGAATCACCGTGTGATAATATAGACTTTACCACTTATAAAACTGCGTCTTGTAGTTGTCTTGTTCCACGCAAAGCGTCTCCTGAGTTATTCCCTATAATTATTACACCTCTGTATCTAGCTATCGCCCTATATCACTTCTCCCCTAGGCCTCCAAACTACTGGAACAACACGTCTACCTTGAACTGTCCTCCCATCTATCTTCCTGCTCCCTCTTCGACCACTTACAATCAGGCTTCTGGTCACACCGCTCCACTGAAATTGCCCTCACTAAGGTCACCAATGACCTACTAACCGCCAAGAGCAAGCGGCACTACTCTATCCTCCTCCTCCCGGACCTGTCCTCTGCCTTTGACACAGTGGACCATTCCCTATTATTACAGACCCTCTCATCTCTTGGCATCACAGACTTGGCCCTATCCTGGATCTCATCATACCTAACAGACAGGACATTCAGCATCTCCCACTCACACACCACCTCCTCACCTCGCCCCCTATCTGTCGAAGTCCCGCAAGGTTCAGTCCTAGGGCCCCTGCTCTTCTCCATTTACACCTTTGGCCTGGGACAGCTTATAGAATCTCACGGCTTTCAGTATCACCTCTATGCTGATGACACACAGATCTACATCTCTGGACCAGATATCACCTCCCTACTAACCAGAATCCCTCAATGTCTATCCGCTATTTCATCCTTCTTCTCCGCTAGATTTCTAATACTTAACATGGACAAAACAGAATTCATCATCTTTCCCCCATCTCACGCGACCCCCCCAACGAACCTATCCATTACAGTAAACGGCTGCCCACTCTCCCCAGTCCCACACGCTCGCTGCCTCGGGGTAATCCTCAACACTGATCTCTCCTTCAAACCACATATCCAAGCCCTTTCCACTTCCTGCCGACTTCAACTCAAAAATATTTCACGGATCCGTATATTCCTAAACCAAGAATCTGCAAAAACCCTAGTCCATGCCCTCATCATCTCCCGCCTCGACTACTGTAACCTCCTGCTCTGTGACCTCCCCTCTAACACTCTCGCACCCCTCCAATCTATTCTAAACTCTGCTGCCCGACTAATCCATCTGTCCCCCCCGCTATTCCCCGGCCTCTCCCCTCTGTCAATCCCTTCACTGGCTCCCCATTACCCAGAGACTCCAGTACAAAACCCTAACCATGACGTACAAAGCCATCCACAACCTGTCTCCTCCATACATCTGTGACCTCGTCTCCCGGTACTTTCCTGCACGCAACCTCCGATCCTCACAAGATCTCCTTCTCTACTCCCCTCTTATCTCCTCTTCCCACAATCGTATACAAGATTTCTCCCAAGCATCCCCCCTACTCTGGAACTCTCTACCACAACATATCAGACTCTCGTCTACCATCGAAACCTTCAAAAAGAACCTGAAGACCCACCTCTTCCGACAAGCCTACAACCTGCAGTGACCACCGATCGACCAAACCACTGCACGACCAGCTCTATCCTCACCTACTGTATCCTCACCCATCCCTTGTAGATTGTGAGCCCTCACGGGCAGGGTCCTCTCTCCTCCTGTACCAGTCGTGACTTGTATTGTTTAAGATTACTGTATTTCTTTTTATTATGTATACCCCTCCTCACATGTAAAGCGCCATGGAATAAATGGCGCTATAATAATAAATACGGTAATAATAATAATAATAATACTATTATTTATAGCACTGTTACTTAGCATTATGTGATACTATTATCCTTACCTTGACAAGCCAGCTGGTATGTCACTCTCCATAAGGAGAAACGTTACCCCTTAGACCCCAGTCCAGAGCCTCTCACCTAGTCAAATCCGTTCTCATGCTTCGCACTGACGAGGGCCAACAGCCCGAAACACTGTGTCTGCGAATTGAGATACTGATTTGGCTTTTAGCCTAAGTCATATTGTACGACTTGTTAAAGGGTTGATTGTGACTTGTAGGATCTCTGCTTCAAACAGGTGGCGCTATAGAGTTTAAGTCCTCTTCCTCTTGGAAGAGGCAATTTGCATATTACATTTCCAAGAGGAGCATTGCTCGGCGAATAAGCCTCCTCACCCTTTCTATGATTAGGTACTACAATGAATAAATCCAGTCTAATTTAGTACACAGAATGAATAAATGGCAGACAAAAAATTCCAGTTTAAAAATGGCACTCACCAGATCGGCAGAACTCATCGACCTCCTGATGGACCATGTCCTTCACTCGATTGCTGTAGGACAGCCTTGAGTCTTGGTCGTAAGCTTTCAAGGTCTCACTAGAGCTATAGGACTTGGGTTGTAATTTGCTGTCATCACTGTCAGCCGAGGAACTGGTATATCGACGCTCTGTGTCGCGCCGTCTGGTCAGGGATCGGTAAGGTTTCCTCTCTTTCACATCCATGGCACGGTGCTTCTCCTCAACATTGAACAGAATTGTTCTCGGGGAAGGTAGAGAGGAACCGGAGGTGTCACTGTGAACAAGACAAAAACATATCCACAAGATGAATAAAATTCATGGACCTCCACTGGGTCTACACAAGACAAACCCAAGTATAAAAGAACAGGTCAAGACAACTCAACCTATTTTCCTGGAGCATGACCAGTCCAACCAATACCAGTGTGATATCACTATGGATTTAGATTAATGTCTGCTGAGGACCTCGTGTTTTGGTGCCACCATTTTGGCCTCATAGATCTAGAGGCATGGCATCAGATGATATTTATTTGCCAATAGGTAATTCATTTAATGTTCCTTGCTTTACATTACATCAGGGGGCTGTAATGATGGTCCACAGATTTCCCCTGATTCTGGTCAACTTCAGGACCCTATGTTAAGAGGATTCTGGAGGAAGTAGGGTGAAAAATTGGAGAGGTCTTATCTAGGGTTTGTATTGTGTTTTTTTTTTTATTTATTAATTTTCCCCATCTTGGGTCTCCATTAGTGTTGAGCATTCCGATACCGCAAGTATCGGGTATCGGCCGATATTTGCTGTATCGGAATTCCGATACCGAGATCCGATACTTTTGTGGTATCGGGTATCGGTATCGAAACAACATTAATGTGTAAAATAAAGAATTAAAATAAAAAATATTGCTATACTCACCTCTCCGACGCAGCCTGGACCTCACCGAGGGAACCGGCAGCGTTCTTTGCTTAAAATTTGCGCTTTTCCTTCCTTCCGTGACGTCACGGCTTGTGATTGGTCGCGTGCCGCCCATGTGGCCGCGACGCGACCAATCACAGCAAGCCGTGACATAATTTTCAGGTCCTTCTAGGCATTCAGTATTTTAAAATTACGTTCCGGCTTTGTGATTGGTCGCGTCGCGGTCACATGGGCGACGCGACCAATCACAAGCCGGGACGTCACGGGAGGCAGGACACGCGCGCATTTTAAAATGCGCGCGTGTCCTGCCTCCCGTGACGTCCCGGCTTGTGATTGGTCGCGTCGCCCATGTGGCCGCGACGCAACCAATCACAGCAAGCCGTGACGTAATTTCAGGTCCTTCAGGATTTTAAAATTACGTTCCGGCTTGTGATTGGTCGCGTCGCGGTCACATGGGCGACGCGACCAATCACAAGCCGTGACGTCACGGGAGGCAGGACACGCGCGCATTTTAAAATGCGCGCGTGTCCTGCCTCCCGTGACGTCACGGCTTGTGATTGGTCGCGTTGCCCATGTGACCGCGACGCGACCAATCACAAAGCCGGAACGTAATTTTAAAATACTGAATGCCTAGAAGGACCTGAAAATTACGTCACGGCTTGCTGTGATTGGTCGCGTCGCGGCCACATGGGCGGCACGCGACCAATCACAAGCCGTGACGTCACGGAAGGAAGGAAAAGCGCGCATTTTAAGCAAAGAACGCTGCCGGGTCCCTCGGTTGAGGTCCAGGCTGCGTCGGAGAGGTGAGTATAGCAATATTTTTTATTTTAATTCTTTATTTTACACATTAATATGGTTCCCAGGGCCTGAAGGAGAGTTTCCTCTCCTTCAGACCCTGGGAACCATCAGGGATACCGTCCGATACTTGAGTCCCATTGACTTGTATTGGTATCGGGTATCGGTATCGAATTAGATCCGATACTTTGCCGGTATCGGCCGATACTTTCCGATACCGATACTTTCAAGTATCGGACGGTATCGCTCAACACTAGTCTCCATTAATTTTGTCATCTGTTCTGGTGTCCAAATTTATTTATGGATCTGAATTAATTTTGGAGTCTGGATGACTTTTGGATTAACATACAGATGCAAAACCTAGAGGATAAAGAAACAAGGCAGAAGAAGAATTGACGCCTTTAAAATGTGAGCTGGAGAAGGATGTTATCAATACCATGGATGTCAACAAGAACAAACGAATCCATTTTGGATCAAATCAAGCCAGACATGCCACTGGAAGCAAGGAACACCAAGGTACGATTTGACTACCTTGGACACATGCGAAGAGACCAATCGCTGGAGGATGGAGGAGGACATCATGGTTGGAAGAAAAGAAGGAACAAGGCGAAGAAGAAGATCAACAACCTGATGGCCTGATACCATCAAGATAACGGTAAATAAAACCCTGGTGGACCTATTTAGGCTTGCAAATGATAGATTTTCCTGCAGAATCATTCATCCATCAAGTCACCATTGCTCAAGACTGAGCAGAAGACCATTAAATAAATAAAATGACTTGTCCAGCAAGTATGTCGTTAGCGTAACTTTTTCTGTAGCACTCGTAAATGCTTGGGGCAGGGAGATACAGTTTACTATGGGGGTGAAGTAATTTAGAAAATCACCCCTGCTTGGCCTCCATATGGAATAAGTTTATTATCTTATAAGCCAGTGACGCTCCCCTACCAATACTGAATCCTACCGGAACACGCACACAACATGCTAATGTCCATAATGATATTAGTTTCCATCCATAATCATATACATCTCAGAAACATATGTGCTGTTCCATATGATCTAACACCATTAATAATAATTATGCATGATGAAAAAATTGCTGACATTTGGGTATGTTGTACATTGCTGCTATTTCATTAAGATTAATGGCAATGAAACCAGGCCAGCTGACAAAGAACACATGGTGAATGGGGACGTCTTACTTTTCACGCAAAATATTTGAACCTGAATTGTTCTCATAGGTTTTCCCATAAAACAACCGCTAACCATGTTTAGATTTTTTCATAGATCTACTTTCTCAAGACCAACCTGGAGCATGGGTTCTTTTAAAAAATCATGCATAGACCAACAAACAAGCCAAGTACTCTGTCATGGTTCCCAATGGCAGGGGAACGTCAGGACACATAAATAACGGACGAGCTCTTGGGTGATGGAATCTCGAGCTGACCGTGAGCTAAACCTACCACACAACTAATAGTGGCCGGGGGGCGTGCCTACGTTTTATCCCTAGACGTCTCTCGCCAGCCGGAGGACTAACTAACCCTAGTAGAGGAAAAAACAGACCTGGCTTACCTCTAGGGAAATTCCCCCGAAAAGGAGACAGAAGCCCCCCACATATATTGACGGTTCAGAGGAAAAGACATACGCAGTATGAAGGTAGGTTCAGCAAAGCGAGGTCCGCTTACTAGATAGTAGAAAGATACAAAAGGGAACTGCACGAGTTGAAAACCCTTTTAAAATACCATCCTGAAATTACTTTAAGACTCATGTGTGTCAACTCATGACACCGGAGTGGTAATTTCAGCCCACAAGAGCTTCCAGCTACAGAGAATGATATAACTGTAAACTGGAACAAAAAATGCAAACCAACTTAGGACTAAGAGTCCAACTTAGCTGATCAGTAGTCTAGGAGCAGGAACATGCAACAGAAAGGCTCTGGTTACATTGATGGCCGGCAAGGCAGTGACTGAAGAGCAGGAATAAATAGGAACTCCCCACTACTGATGAAAACAGGTGAACTGAGAAAGAAAACACACCCGAGTCACCAGTACCACTAGCCACCACCAGAAGGAGCCCAAAAGCAGATTCACAACAGTACCCCCCCCCCTCAAGGAGGGGGCACCGAACCCTCACAAGAACCACCAGGGCGATCCGGATGAGCCCTATGAAAGGCACGAACCAAATCAGAGGCGTGAACATCAGAAGCAGTTACCCAAGAATTATCTTCTTGACCATAACCCTTCCACTTAACCAGATATTGTAGTCTCCGTCTGGAAATACGGGAGTCCAAAATTTTCTCCACAACATACTCCAATTCACCCTCAACCAGCACAGGAGCAGGAGGCTCGGTAGAAGGAACAACCGGCACCTCATACCTCCGCAACAACGACCGATGGAAGACATTATGGATAGCGAAAGATGCCGGAAGATCTAAACGAAAGGATACAGGGTTAAGAATCTCCAAAATCCTATAAGGACCGATGAACCGAGGCTTAAACTTAGGAGAAGAAACCCTCATAGGGACAAAACGGGAAGACAACCACACCAAGTCCCCAACACGAAGACGAGGACCAACACGACGACGGCGGTTGGCAAAATGCTGAGTCTTCTCCTGGGACAACTTCAAATTGTCCACCACCTGTCCCCAAATCCGATGCAACCTATCCACCATAGTATCCACTCCAGGACAATCCGAAGACTCCACCTGACCAGAAGAAAAACGAGGGTGAAACCCCGAATTGCAAAAGAAAGGAGAAACCAAAGTGGCAGAACTAGCCCGATTATTGAGGGCAAACTCTGCCAACGGCAAAAAGGCAACCCAGTCATCCTGATCCGCAGACACAAAACACCTCAAATAAGTCTCCAAGGTCTGATTAGTTCGCTCCGTCTGGCCATTAGTCTGAGGATGGAACGCAGACGAAAAAGACAAATCAATGCCCATCCTAGCACAGAATGCCTGCCAAAATCCAGACACGAACTGGGTCCCCCTGTCAGAAACGATATTTTCCGGAATACCATGCAATCGAACCACATTTTGAAAAAACAGAGGAACCAATTCGGATGAGGAAGGCAACTTAGGCAAAGGTACCAAATGAACCATCTTTGAAAAACGGTCACACACCACCCAGATGACAGACATTTTCTGAGAAGCAGGGAGATCAGAAATAAAATCCATAGAGATGTGAGTCCAAGGCCTCTTCGGAATAGGCAAAGATAACAACAATCCGCTAGCCCGAGAACAACAAGGCTTGGCCTGAGCACAAACATCACAAGACTGCACAAAAACTCGTACGTCTCGAGACAGGGAAGGCCACCAGAAGGACCTAGCCACCAAATCCCTAGTACCAAAGATTCCAGGATGACCTGCCAACGCAGAAGAATGAACCTCCGAGATAACTCTACTGGTCCAATCATCAGGAACAAACAGTCTACCAGGCGGGCAACGATCAGGTCTATCCGCCTGAAACTCCTGCAAAGCCCGTCGCAGGTCTGGGGAAACAGCAGATAATATCACCCCATCCTTAAGGATACCTGTAGGTTCAGAATCACCAGGGGAATCAGGCTCAAAACTCCTAGAAAGGGCATCTGCCTTCACATTTTTAGAACCTGGTAGGTATGAGACCACAAAATTAAACCGAGAGAAAAACAACGACCAGCGCGCCTGTCTAGGATTCAGGCGCTTGGCAGACTCAAGATAAATCAGATTCTTGTGATCGGTCAATACCACCACCTGATGTCTAGCCCCCTCAAGCCAATGACGCCACTCCTCAAAAGCCCACTTCATAGCCAAAAGCTCCCGATTACCAATATCATAGTTTCGCTCGGCGGGCGAAAATTTTCGAGAAAAGAACGCACAAGGTCTCATCACGGAGCAGTCGGAACTTTTCTGCGACAAAACCGCCCCAGCTCCGATCTCGGAAGCGTCGACCTCAACCTGAAAAGGAAGAGCAACATCAGGCTGACGCAACACAGGGGCAGAAGAAAAGCGGCGCTTAAGCTCCCGAAAGGCCTCCACAGCAGCAGGGGACCAATCAGCAACATCAGCACCCTTTTTAGTCAAATCAGTCAAAGGTTTAGCAACATCCGAAAAACCAGTTATAAATCGACGATAAAAATTAGCAAAGCCCAAGAATTTCTGAAGGCTCTTAAGAGAAGTAGGTTGCGTCCAATCACAAATAGCCCAAACCTTGACAGGATCCATCTCAATGGAAGAAGGGGAAAAAATGTACCCCAAAAAAGAAATCTTTTGAACCCCAAAAATACACTTAGAACCCTTCACACACAAGGAATTAGCCCGCAAAACCTGAAAAACCCTCCTGACTTGTTGGACATGAGAGTCCCAGTCATCCGAAAAAATCAAAATATCATCCAGATACACAATCATAAATTTATCCAAATATTCACGGAAAATGTTATGCATAAAGGACTGAAAGACTGAAGGGGCATTTGAAAGACCAAAAGGCATTACTAAATACTCAAAATGGCCCTCGGGCGTATTAAATGCGGTTTTCCACTCATCCCCCTGCTTAAGTCGCACCAAATTATACGCCCCACGAAGATCAATCTTAGAGAACCACTTAGCCCCCTTTATTCGAGCAAACAAATCAGTCAGCAGTGGCAAAGGATACTGATATTTGACTGTAATTTTATTCAAGAGTCGATAATCAATACACGGCCTCAAAGAGCCATCTTTTTTAGACACAAAGAAAAAACCGGCTCCTAAGGGAGATGAAGAAGGACGAATATGTCCCTTTTCCAGGGACTTCTTAATATACTCTCGCATAGCAGCATGTTCAGGTACGGATAAATTAAACAAACGACCCTTTGGAAATTTACTGCCTGGAATCAGATCTATGGTACAATCGCAATCTCTGTGAGGAGGGAGTGAACCAAGCTTAGGCTCCTCAAAAACATCACGATAATCAGACAAAAATGCCGGAATCTCAGAGGGAATAGATGATGAAATGGAAACCAAAGGTACGTCCCCATGAGCCCCCTGACATCCCCAGCTTAACACAGACATTGCTTTCCAGTCAAGGACTGGATTATGAGATTGTAACCATGGCAATCCGAGCACCAAAACATCATGTAGATTGTACAACACAAGGAAGCGAATCACCTCCTGATGGTCTGGAGTCATACGCATAGTCACTTGTGTCCAGTATTGTGGTTTATTACTAGCCAATGGCGTAGAATCAATACCCTTCAGAGGTATAGGGACCTCCAGAGGCTCTAGATTAAACCCACAGCACCTGGCAAAGGACCAATCCATAAGACTCAAAGCGGCGCCAGAGTCGACATAGGCGTCCGCGGTAATTGACGATAATGAACAAATCAAGGTCACAGATAGAATAAACTTAGACTGTAAAGTGCCAATTGAAACAGACTTATCAACCTTCTTTGTGCGTCTAGAGCATGCTGATATAACATGAGTTGAATCACCACAATAGAAGCACAACCCATTTTTTCGCCTAAAATTCTGCCGTTCGCTTCTGGACAGAATTATATCACATTGCATATTCTCTGGCGCCTTCTCAGAAGACACCGCCAAATGGTGCACAGGTTTACGCTCCCGCAAACGCCGATCAATCTGAATAGCCATTGTCATGGACTCATTCAGACCTGTAGGCGCAGGGAACCCCACCATAACATCCTTAATGGCATCAGAGAGACCCTCTCTGAAATTCGCCGCCAAAGCGCACTCATTCCACTGAGTAAGCACAGACCATTTACGAAATTTTTGGCAGTATATTTCAGCTTCATCTTGCCCATGAGACAGGGCCATCAAGGCCTTTTCAGCCTGAATCTCTAAATTAGGTTCCTCATAAAGCAACCCCAAAGCCAGAAAAAACGCATCCACATTGAGCAACGCAGGATCCCCGGGTGCCAATGCAAATGCCCAGTCTTGAGGGTCACCTCGCAGCAAGGAAATTACAATCTTAACCTGCTGTGCGGGATCTCCAGCGGAGCGAGGTCTCAGAGAAAGAAATAATTTACAATTATATTTGAAATTCAAAAAACGAGATCTATCTCCGGAGAAAAATTCTGGTATAGGAATTCTAGGTTCAGATATAGGAGCATGTATAACAAAATCCTGTAAATCTTGAACTTTTGTGGCAAGATTATTCAAACCTATAGCCAAACTCTGAGGATCCATTTTTAGCAGGTGAGATCAGAGCCATTCAAGGGTTAGAAGGAGAGGGAGACAAAGACTGCAATTAGAGCTGAAATGCAACTGATTCAACTATAGAGCAAGCACCAAGGAAAAAAAAAAAAAATGTGCAGACTTCTTTTTCTCTCCTTTCTTCTGCCAACAGTTTTAACACTTGGCCGGCCATACTGTCATGGTTCCCAATGGCAGGGGAACGTCAGGACACATAAATAACGGACGAGCTCTTGGGTGATGGAATCTTGAGCTGACCGTGAGCTAAACCTACCACACAACTAATAGTGGCCGGGGGGCGTGCCTACGTTTTATCCCTAGACGTCTCTCGCCAGCCGGAGGACTAACTAACCCTAGTAGAGGAAAAAACAGACCTGGCTTACCTCTAGGGAAATTCCCCCGAAAAGGAGACAGAAGCCCCCCACATATATTGACGGTGAGTTCAGAGGAAAAGACATACGCAGTATGAAGGTAGGTTCAGCAAAGCGAGGTCCGCTTACTAGATAGTAGAAAGATACAAAAGGGAACTGCACGGTCAGCTGAAAACCCTTTTAAAATACCATCCTGAAATTACTTTAAGACTCATGTGTCAACTCATGACACCGGAGTGGTAATTTCAGCCCACAAGAGCTTCCAGCTACAGAGAATGATATAACTGTAAACTGGAACAAAAAATGCAAACCAACTTAGGACTAAGAGTCCAACTTAGCTGATCAGTAGTCTAGGAGCAGGAACATGCAACAGAAAGGCTCTGGTTACATTGATGGCCGGCAAGGCAATGACTGAAGAGCAGGAATAAATAGGAACTCCCCACTACTGATGAAAACAGGTGAACTGAGAAAGAAAACACACCCGAGTCACCAGTACCACTAGCCACCACCAGAAGGAGCCCAAAAGCAGATTCACAACAGTACTCATCCCAAGACAGCGAGTCCTCAAAAAGACCTGGTGAACGCCAGCTTTGCCATCAAGTAGAAGACTAGAAAAATATGGACAATTGGCACAATGTCTGTTGGCTAATATTACATCGATTGTGAATAAGGGATCACACCAATGATGGGTGAACAGTAGTGATGGGCGAGCTACTCCATCGAGGATTTGGGTGCCTCTTCTTGATAGAATTCTGCTCGATTCGACTACCGACCACTCGAGTAGCTTACTGCTCGCTCATCACTGGTGAACAGTACGGAGCCACTGGACATTCACTTTCAAAGTCTTTAGTAGTTCCCTCTCTGGTACATATTCCTTGAATAATGTTTATCGAAATTCCAAGATAATTAATGATTGGCAAAATATTTCCAGAACCAAGATCTTACGAACTATTCGAGAAATTCAGATGACAAATGTTTTTTTTATATGTTTTATTGACTTCCGACCATAATTACCTTCCTTGCAGTCTTTTAGGGTCTTAGTATGAACATTTATTGTCACTAGGGTACAGAACGTGAATAATTTGGGGTTTAAAGACTAGGAGATCTACAAGGGGACAAATATGAGCCATAAAGTAGGGTATTCTGGAATTTGGAACCTTGATGTCCATGTAAATTACTTTCAGATCGCCCATAGACCATGAATGTCTAGGAGTTCCTCGTTCTGCTCTGCAGTTATGATATAACATGTCACTGCATAGTAGAGCAGCTGTGACTTTGCATTGGGATCCGGCCAGTGTCAGACTGAAGAACATTGGGCCCACCAGAGGATTTTATTCTGAGGGCCCACCTTTCTCCCCCTCTGAAAAGCCCCATAGCAACTGCAAGGGTGGCACTATGAACTCTCCTAAAGGAGAAGCCAGGGCCCACCAGAGGATTTTCTGGTTCTCTGGTGGGCCAGTCCAACCCTGGATCTGGCTGACTCTTCATAGAGAAGGCAGAGATGGTTTGTTACCGTCTTTGCCTTCTGGATCACTGTATACACAGCGCTAAACAAGTGCTCTATATAAAGAACAAGAAGTGCCGACAGGGAGGTGGCTACAGGGAGGGAGCTGCTGGTTCCTTGGAGACCCCATCAGCTCTTCTTTGCAGCCAAGAGGCTGAATTTCCACTGTTACTAGGGCTAATTTACCAGCTCTAGTTACGGGGGAAATCAGATAAAATAAAAGTATTTATATGTTGATATGCCCCCAAACTATCTTTTATGACCTTATGGGGGGCACAATGTCATGCATTGTAGAGCAACTACATGCCATATTACAGCTATGGGATATGAAAGCCTACTGTCAGACACAGCCAGACTCCCCATAGAGAAGGCTGACATTTTTTTTTTTACCCTGTATGACCACTAAATTGCTGTTGATACAGAACAAGAGCTCTGCATAAAGTAATAGGAAGGGCTAATGGCGCTAACTCACCCAGTCTCTGGACCCAGTCAGCTCTGCTATACAGCTGGAACGGGGAAATTACCAGGTAAAAAATCAGGTAAAAAAAACCCCAAGTATTTAAATGATGAAATGACCTCTAAAGATATTTTATGACATTATGAAGGTGGGGAGGCGACATAATGTGTGAAATAAATGGAAAAAAATAAACAGTAGGAAAATAAAAACTTGACACAAAAAAAAGGCTGCGGCCAATCCAATTCGCTGTTACTCACTTCCCAAAAAATATATATATATATATATACAGTATATACATTTATCGAAAGCTAAAGCACTGATATGTATAGTACAAGTGATGAGATGTTCTCAGACTATTAAAAACAATAAAAAGTAAAAAGAAAAACAAGTTTTAAAAAAATATGAAAATAGTTAAAAAAAAAGCACAAAACTTAAAATCACCCGCTGGCTCCATGAAAAATAAAACAATTTAAAAAAGAAATATACATGTTTGGCATCGTCGAGTTTGTAAAAGTCCAATCTATCAAAATATAAAGTAAATTAATTCAATCGGTAATGAAAAAAAATTAAAAACTCAAGAATTAAGGTTTTTTTGCTTACTTCATCATTGAAATAAGTGTCAATCAAAACATGGCACCTACTCCAAAATTGGATCAGTAAAAACATCAGCTCAGGGAGCAAAAAATAAGCCCACACACAGCTGCAGACCCCCAAAAATGGAAAAGTTACAGGTCTCGGAAAATGGTAACAAACGCAACATTTTTTTTTCTTGACACAAAAATAAAAAAAAGTTATGGCTCTTGGAAGAAAGGGATGGAAAAAATGAAAAAAAAAAAAAAGGAAAATCAGCATTTCATGAAGGAGTTGTTTATTTATTTAGTTTTTATACCATTATTATTATTCAAAGACAGAAAGATTAAGCTTGCAATAGTCAAAAAGGAGCTACTGTGTTTTCAGGAAGAATTTTCATCAGGTTCGTTATCATCAGAGGCAGGATTACAATAATCGATAACACCTCTCTCCACCAATCACAATAAGTGATGTCACAGCTCACCTGCTCTCAATTGCCTTTGCACCCGCTCATTAGATGCTTCAGTACAAAAGATCGGTCCAGAATCTGTTCATTGCTGCTAATGTGCATGTGCATATCCTGAATTAACAGAAAGTATGATTCTAAAAAAAAAAATATCCCTGGTGGCCGGTTTGTGAATAGCAAAAAATCCCAAAACTTTTATTTCTAATAAAGACAATGTGAAAAAATAAATAAAAAAGCATTTAAAAAAATCTGATTTAAGCAGTAGGATGTTTTCTGATGATACGTTCCCTTTTAAATCCTAAAACCAAAAATTTTCCCCCTTAGGAGCTGGGCTATTATTCTACATAAAGCCGCCAACAGCATCAATTCACACATTGGCGATACACGATCCTCTCCCGTTAAATAGTCATTTAGTTACGGTCGAGCTCCTGGATTCAGTTTCTTTCAGGGAAGGAAATTAATAAGAAAATACCTTCTTTCACAAGCACCATGTAAATAAAAAATATTGAAGGCCGAAGAGCAAATATAAATGAAAAGGCAATTCGTAAAAATGAAAAAATGAAAAAGGGCGAGAATAAATATTAACCAAGTGTAAACGGCCGCATATTAGACGAGAACAAACAGCGCTTTAATGACAGACTCTTATTACTTGTTAAAAGGGCAAACACGCAGGCGAAAAAGTGTCCCTTCAATCTGCGGCCGCACATAATAAAACACCTCCTGGTTTCCTAAACACACTCGAAAAGCCAATTGAATCCCTATTAAGTAGCCGGCGCTAACAATAAACAGTCATTCCAGCAGTATCACACATCATTTCACTTCTGCGGGGTCAGACGACGAAAAGATGGAAAGGACGAAACGCGTCACATACACTGAACCCACAGCCACAAGGCCGCATTATGGGAGGACGGCAGTCAGGGAGCGGCCGCAGCCACGAGAAAGAGCACAGGCACGTCTAAGGGCAGCAAAAAGGGCACGGAGGCAGTCTGAGTGCCTGACATAGTGATTCTACCAGCAGAATAGCGAGTGCAGCTCTGGAGTATAATACAGGATGTAACTCAGGATCAGTAATGTAATGTATGTACACAGTGACTGCACCAGCAGAATAGTGAGCGCAGCTCTGGAGTATAATACAGGATGTAACTCAGGATCAGTAATGTAATGTATGTACACAGTGACTGCCCCAGCAGAATAGTGAGTGCAGCTCTGGAGTATAATACAGGATGTAACTCAGGATCAGTAATGTAATGTATGTACACAGTGACTGCCCCAGCAGAATAGTGAGTGCAGCTCTGGAGTATAATACAGGATGTAACTCAGGATCAGTAATGTAATGTATGTACACAGTGACTGCACCAGCAGAATAGTGAGTGCAGCTCTGGAGTATAATACAGGATGTAACTCAGGATCAGTAATGTAATGTATGTACACAGTGACTGCACCAGCAGAATAGTGAGTGCAGCTCTGGAGATTAATACAGTAGGTAACTCAGGATCAGTAATGTAATGTATGTACACAGTGACTGTACCAGCAGAATAGTGATAAAATAGTATTCATAACAAATTTCCAATTTTATATTTTACTGTATTTGATACCATTTCATTTTGATTTGACTTTTTTAATCCAGCTTAGAAACGCCTCATTTCATCTCTATTTTTTGTTGCACAAATCACAATAGGTGATATCACAGCTCACCTCCTCCTCCTCCTGTACAATGACTGATAACACCTCTATATACAGTAGATAACACAGGATCCACCATTCACAATAGGTGATGTCACAGCTCACCTCCTCCTCCTGTACAATGACTGATAACACCTCTATATACAGTAGATAACACAGGATCCACCATTCACAATAGGTGATGTCACAGCTCACCTCCTCCTCCTGTACAATAACTGATAACACCTCTATATACAGTAGATAACACAGGATCCACCATTCACAATAGGGGATATCACAGCTCACCTCCTCCTCCTGTACAATGACTGATAACACCTCTATATACAGTAGATAACACAGGATCCACCATTCACAATAGGTGATGTCACAGCTCACCTCCTCCTCCTGTACAATGACTGATAACACCTCTATATACAGTGGATAACACAGGATCCACCATTCACAATAGGTGATGTCACAGCTCACCTCCTCCTCCTGTACAATGACTGATAACACCTCTATATACAGTAGATTACACAGGATCCACCATTCACAATAGGTGATATCACAGCTCACCTCCTCCTCCTGTACAATGACTGATAACACCTCTATATACAGTAGATAACACAGGATCCACCATTCACAATAGGCGATGTCACAGCTCACCTCCTCCTGTACAATGACTGATAACACCTCCATATACAGTAGATAACACAGGATCCACCATTCACAATAGGGGATATCACAGCTCACCTCCTCCTCCTGTACAATGACTCATAACACCTCTATATACAGTAGATAACACAGGATCCACCATTCACAATAGGTGATGTCACAGCTCACCTCCTCCTCCTGTACAATGACTGATAACACCTCTATATACAGTAGATTACACAGGATCCACCATTCACAATAGGCGATGTCACAGCTCACCTCCTCCTCCTGTACAATGACTGATAACACCTCTATATACAGTAGATAACACAGGATCCACCATTCACAATAGGCGATGTCACAGCTCACCTCCTCCTCCTGTACAATGACTGATAACACCTCTATATACAGTAGATAACACAGGATCCACCATTCACAATAGGTGATATCACAGCTCACCTCCACCTGTACAATGACTGATAACACCTCTATATACAGTAGATAACACAGGATCCACCATTCACAATAGGCGATGTCACAGCTCACCTCCTCCTCTCTTCCGAACATTTTTTTCAAACTTAACATAAAAATCTGATTCTAACTATGTGTCTTGCATGTTCTGTGTGTTGTTAGCTGTTTTCTTTACAGTCTTACACATACAAATATTCTGCACACTGGTAAGACTGTCCTGTTATAATGCTTATGCTTGACAAAGACCCATAGGGGTTGAAACGTTGCATTTATGGCACAATAAATCGTTTATTATCTTCACCTGGATTGGATGCTGTCCTTCACTTTGAACTCTTGGTATGTAATTCTCCACTTGGATCCTGTGGAGCTAGGACGTGCAGCCACAAGCTACGGTAGTGCTGTCAGCCGCCATTTCTTTAGTTTGTCCTGTTATAATGTCACCACCAACAACATCACGTCTGCAAATCCAAAAGTCCATTACCCAACAAATCCCTTCTTGCCTAAACTAATAGGATTTTTTTGACTGATTAGCTTAATGCTGCGTTCTGTCCTGGTTTTGCAGATGGGTCTCACTGGTAAATTGCACATCAACGATTCCTACTGATCAGATCCAGAACGCTCACATAAAATATGATTTTCCAGCTCAGAGCTCGTAAATCTCACTAATTCCTCACATCTGTGTTAATAAGATTAATGATTAGGCACAAAGTGAGCAGCGGCCGCCGATCCATAGAGGGAAATGGGAAGCCAGAGGAAACCAGAGCACAGAGGGTTACTGGGCCGTAGAAGAGAGCGCCCCCGAATACACAACCAGAGTGACCTCAAGTCATGTTAGACTTATAAAAAGTGTCAGCGTCATTATCCTGTACCCCCAGTGTCAGCGTCATTATCCTGTACCCCAGTGTCAGTGTCATTATCCTGTACCCCCAGTGTCAGTGTCATTATCCTGTACCCCCAGTGTCAGTGTCATTATCCTGTACCCCCAGTGTCAGTGTCATTATCCTGTACCCCCAGTGTCAGTGTCATTATCCTGTACCCCCAGTGTCAGTGTCATTATCCTGTACCCCCAGTGTCAGTGTCATTATCCTGTACCCCGAGTGTCAGTGTCATTATCCTGTACCCCCAGTGTCAGTGTCATTATCCTGTACCCCCAGTGTCAGTGTCATTATCCTGTACCCCCAGTGTCAGTGTCATTGTCCTGTACCCCGAGTGTCAGTGTCATTATCCTGTACCCCGAGTGTCAGTGTCATTATCCTGTACCCCCAGTGTCAGTGTCATTATCCTGTACCCCCAGTGTCAGTGTCATTATCCTGTACCCCCAGTGTCAGTGTCATTATCCTGTACCCCAAGTGTCAGTGTCATTATCCTGTACCCCGAGTGTCAGTGTCATTATCCTGTACCCCCAGTGTCAGTGTCATTATCCTGTACCCCGAGTGTCAGTGTCATTATCCTGTACCCCCAGTGTCAGTGTCATTATCCTGTACCCCCAGTGTCAGTGTCATCATCCTGTACCCCGAGTGTCAGTGTCATTATCCTGTACCCCCAGTGTCAGTGTCATTATCCTGTACCCCGAGTGTCAGTGTCATTATCCTGTACCCCCAGTGTCAGTGTCATTATCCTGTACCCCCAGTGTCAGTGTCATTATCCTGTACCCTGAGTGTCAGTGTCATTATCCTGTACCCCGAGTGTCAGTGTCATTATCCTGTACCCTGAGTGTCAGTGTCATTATCCTGTACCCCCCAGTGTCAGTGTCATTATCCTGTACCCCCAGTGTCAGTGTCATTATCCTGTACCCCGAGTGTCAGTGTCATTATCCTGTACCCCGAGTGTCAGTGTCATTATCCTGTACCCCGAGTGTCAGCGTCATTATCCTGTACCCCGAGTGTCAGTATCATTATCCTGTACCCCGAGTGTCAGTGTCATTATCCTGTACCCTGAGTGTCAGTGTCATTATCCTGTACCCCCCAGTGTCAGTGTCATTATCCTGTACCCCCAGTGTCAGTGTCATTATCCTGTACCCCGAGTGTCAGTGTCATTATCCTGTACCCCGAGTGTCAGTGTCATTATCCTGTACCCCGAGTGTCAGTGTCATTATCCTGTACCCCGAGTGTCAGTGTCATTATCCTGTACCCCGTGTGTCAGTGTCATTATCCTGTACCCCCAGTGTCAGTGTCATTATCCTGTACCCCGAGTGTCAGTGTCATTATCCTGTACCCCCAGTGTCAGTGTCATTATCCTGTACCCCGAGTGTCAGTGTCATTATCCTGTACCCCGTGTGTCAGTGTCATTATCCTGTACCCCGAGTGTCAGTGTCATTATCCTGTACCCCCAGTGTCAGTGTCATTATCCTGTTCCCCGAGTGTCAGTGTCATTATCCTGTACCCCGAGTGTCAGTGTCATTATATTGTACCCCGAGTGTCAGTGTCATTATCCTGTACCCCGAGTGTCAGTGTCATTATCCCGTGCCCCGAGTGTCAGTGTCATCATCCTGTACCCCCAGTGTCGGTGTCATTATCCTGTACCCCGAGTGTCAGCGTCATCATCCTGTACCCCCAGTGTCGGTGTCATTATCCTGTACCCCGAGTGTCAGCGTCATTATCTTGTACCCCGAGTGTCAATGTCATTATCCTGTACCCCCAGTGTCAGTGTCATTATCCTGTACCCCCCGGTGTCAGTGTCATTATCCTGTACCCCGAGTGTCAGTGTCATTATATTGTACCCCCAGTGTCAGTGTCATTATCCTGTACCCCCCGGTGTCAGTGTCATTATCCTGTACCCCCCGGTGTCAGTGTCATTATCCTGTACCCCGAGTGTCAGTGTCATTATCCTGTACCCCGAGCGTCAGTGTCATTATCCTGTACCCCCAGTGTCAGTGTCATTATCCTGTACCCCGAGTGTCAGTGTCATTATCCTGTACCCCAGTGTCAGTGTCATTATTCTGTACCCCGAGTGTCATTGTCATTATCCTGTACCCCGAGTGTCAGTGTCATTATCCTGTACCCCGAGTGTCAGTGTCATTATCCTGTACCCCAGTGTCATTGTCATTATCCTGTACCCCGAGTGTCAGTGTCATTATCCTGTACCCCGAGTGTCAGTGTCATTATCCTGTACCCCCAGTGTCAGTGTCATTATCCTGTACCCCCAGTGTCAGTGTCATTATCCTGTACCCCGAGTGTCAGTGTCATTACCCTGTACCCCCAGTGTCAGTGTCATTATCCTGTACCCCAAGTGTCAGTGTCATTATCCTGCACCCCCAGTGTCAGTGTCATTATCCTGTACCCCAAGTGTCAGCGTCATTATCCTGTACCCCGAGTGTCAGCGTCATTATCCTGTACCCCAAGTGTCAGTGTCATTATCCTGCACCCCCCAGTGTCAGTGTCATTATCCTGTACCCCAAGTGTCAGCGTCATTATCCTGTACCCCCAGTGTCAGTGTCATTATCCTGTACCCCAAGTGTCAGCATCATTATCCTATACCCCGAGTGTCAGTGTCATTATCCTGTACCCCGAGTGTCAGTGTCATTATCCTGTACCCCCAGTGTCAGTGTCATTATCCTGTACCCCGAGTGTCAGTGTCATTATTCTGTACCCCGAGTGTCAGTGTCATTATTCTGTACCCCGAGTGTTAGTGTCATTATCCTGTTCCCCGAGTGTCAGTGTCATTATCCTGTACCCCGAGTGTCAGTGTCATTATATTGTACCCCGAGTGTCATTGTCATTATCCTGTACCCCGAGTGTTAGTGTCATTATCCTGTACCCCGAGTGTCAGTGTCATTATCCTGTACCCCGAGTGTCAGTGTCATTATATTGTACCCCCAGTGTCAGTGTCATTATCCTGTACCCCCCGGTGTCAGTGTCATTATCCTGTACCCCCAGTGTCAGTGTCATTATATTGTACCCCGAGTGTTAGTGTCATTATCCTGTACCCCGAGTGTCAGTGTCATTATTCTGTACCCCGAGTGTCAGTGTCATTATCCTGTACCCCGAGTGTCAGTGTCATTATCCTGTACCCCCAGTGTCAGTGTCATTATCCTGTACCCCAAGTGTCAGCGTCATTATCCTGTACCCCCAGTGTCAGTGTCATTATCCTGTACCCCGAGTGTCAGTGTCATTATATTGTACCCCGAGCGTCAGTGTCATTATCCTGTACCCCGAGTGTTAGTGTCATTATCCTGTACCCCGAGTGTCAGCGTCATTATCCTGTACCCCCAGTGTCAGTGTCATTATCCTGTACCCCGAGTGTCAGTGTCATTATATTGTACCCCGAGCGTCAGTGTCATTATCCTGTACCCCGAGTGTCAGTGTCATTATCCTGTACCCCGAGTGTCAGTGTCATTATCCTGTACCCCAGTGTCAGTGTCATTATCCTGTACCCCGAGTGTCAGTGTCATTATCCTGTACACCGAGTGTCAGTGTCATTATATTGTACCCCCAGTGTCAGTGTCATTATCCTGTACCCCCCGGTGTCAGTGTCATTATCCTGTACCCCCAGTGTCAGTGTCATTATATTGTACCCCGAGTGTTAGTGTCATTATCCTGTACCCCGAGTGTCAGTGTCATTATTCTGTACCCCGAGTGTCAGTGTCATTATCCTGTACCCCGAGTGTCAGTGTCATTATCCTGTACCCCCAGTGTCAGTGTCATTATCCTGTACCCCAAGTGTCAGCGTCATTATCCTGTACCCCCAGTGTCAGTGTCATTATCCTGTACCCCGAGTGTCAGTGTCATTATATTGTACCCCGAGCGTCAGTGTCATTATCCTGTACCCCGAGTGTTAGTGTCATTATCCTGTACCCCGAGTGTCAGCGTCATTATCCTGTACCCCCAGTGTCAGTGTCATTATCCTGTACCCCGAGTGTCAGTGTCATTATATTGTACCCCGAGCGTCAGTGTCATTATCCTGTACCCCGAGTGTCAGTGTCATTATCCTGTACCCCGAGTGTCAGTGTCATTATCCTGTACCCCGAGTGTCAGTGTCATTATCCTGTACCCCGAGTGTCAGTGTCATTATCCTGTACACCGAGTGTCAGTGTCATTATCCTGTACCCCGAGAGTTAGTGTCATTATCCTGTACCCCGAGTGTCAGTGTCATTATATTGTACCCCCAGTGTCAGTGTCATTATCCTGTACCCCCCGGTGTCAGTGTCATTATCCTGTACCCCCAGTGTCAGTGTCATTATCCTGTACCCCAGTGTCAGTGTCATTATCCTGTACCCCGAGTGTCAGTGTCATTATTCTGTACCCCCAGTGTCAGTGTCATTATCCTGTACCCCAAGTGTCAGCGTCATTATCCTGTACCCCCAGTGTTAGTGTCATTATCCTGTACCCCCAGTGTCAGTGTCATTATCCTGTACACCGAGTGTCAGTGTCATTATCCTGTACCCCGAGTGTTAGTGTCATTATCCTGTACCCCGAGTGTCAGTGTCATTATCCTGTACCCCGAGTGTCAGTGTCATTATCCTGTTCCCCGAGTGTCAGTGTCATTATCCTGTTCCCCGAGTGTCAGTGTCATTATCCTGTACCCCGAGTGTCAGTGTCATTATCCTGTACACCGAGTGTCAGTGTCATTATCCTGTACCCCGAGAGTTAGTGTCATTATCCTGTACCCCGAGTGTCAGTGTCATTATATTGTACCCCCAGTGTCAGTGTCATTATCCTGTACACCCCGGTGTCAGTGTCATTATCCTGTACCCCCAGTGTCAGTGTCATTATCCTGTACCCCAGTGTCAGTGTCATTATCCTGTACCCCGAGTGTCAGTGTCATTATTCTGTACCCCCAGTGTCAGTGTCATTATCCTGTACCCCAAGTGTCAGCGTCATTATCCTGTACCCCCAGTGTTAGTGTCATTATCCTGTACCCCCAGTGTCAGTGTCATTATCCTGTACACCGAGTGTCAGTGTCATTATCCTGTACCCCGAGTGTCAGTGTCATTATCCTGTACCCCGAGTGTCAGTGTCATTATCCTGTACCGCGAGTGTCAGTGTCATTATCCTGTTCCCCGAGTGTCAGTGTCATTATCCTGTACCCCGAGTGTCAGTGTCATTATATTGTACCCCGAGTGTTAGTGTCATTATCCTGTACCCCGAGTGTTAGTGTCATTATCCTGTACCCCCAGTGTCAGTGTCATTATCCTGTACCCCGAGTGTCAGTGTCATTATCCTGTACCCCCAGTGTCAGTGTCATTATCCTGTACACCGAGTGTCAGTGTCATTATCCTGTACCCCGAGTGTCAGTGTCATTATCCTGTACCCCGAGTGTCAGTATCATTATCCTGTACCCCCAGTGTCAGTGTCATTATCCTGTACCCCGAGTGTCAGTGTCATTATCCTGTACCCCGAGTGTTAGTGTCATTATCCTGTACCCCGAGTGTCAGCGTCATTATCCTGTACACCGAGTGTCAGTGTCATTATCCTGTACCCCGAGTGTTAGTGTCATTATCCTGTACCCCGAGTGTCAGCGTCATTATCCTGTACACCGAGTGTCAGTGTCATTATCCTGTACCCCGAGTGTCAGTGTCATTATCCTGTACCCCGAGTGTCAGTGTCATTATCCTGTTCCCCGAGTGTCAGTGTCATTATCCTGTACCCCGAGTGTCAGTGTCATTATATTGTACCCCGAGTGTCAGTGTCATTATCCTGTTCCCCGAGTGTCAGTGTCATTATATTGTACCCCGAGTGTCAGTGTCATTATCCTGTACCCCGAGTGTCAGTGTCATTATCCTGTACACCGAGTGTCAGTGTCATTATCCTGCACCCCGAGTGTTAGTGTCATTATCCTGTACCCCGAGTGTTAGTGTCATTATCCTGTAGCCCGAGTGTCAGTGTCATTATTCTGTACCCCGAGTGTCAGTGTCATTATCCTGTTCCCCGAGTATCAGTGTCATTATCCTGTACCCCGAGTGTCAGTGTCATTATATTGTACCCCGAGTGTCAGTGTCATTATCCTGTACCCCGAGTGTCAGTGTCATTATCCCGTGCCCCGAGTGTCATTGTCATTATCCTGTACCCCCAGTGTCAGTGTCATTATCCTGTACCCCCAGTGTCAGTGTCATTATCCTGTACCCCCAGTGTCAGTGTCATTATCCTGTACCCCCAGTGTCAGTGTCATTATCCTGTACCCCGAGTGTTAGTGTCATTATCCTGTACCCCCAGTGTCAGTGTCATTATCCTGTACCCCGAGTGTTAGTGTCATTATCCTGTACCCCGAGTGTTAGTGTCATTATCCTGTACCCCCAGTGTCAGTGTCATTATCCTGTACCCCGAGTGTTAGTGTCATTATCCTGTACCCCCAGTGTCAGTGTCATTATCCTGTACCCCGAGTGTTAGTGTCATTATCCTGTACCCCCAGTGTCAGTGTCATTATCCTGTGCCCAGAGTGTCAGTGTCATTATCCTGTACCCCCAGTGTCAGTGTCATTATCCTGTACACCGAGTGTCAGTGTCATTATCCTGTACCCCGAGTGTTAGTGTCATTATCCTGTACCCCCAGTGTCAGTGTCATTATCCTGTACCCCGAGTGTTAGTGTCATTATCCTGTACCCCCAGTGTCAGTGTCATTATCCTGTGCCCAGAGTGTCAGTGTCATTATCCTGTACCCCCAGTGTCAGTGTCATTATCCTGTACCCCGAGTGTCAGTGTCATTATCCTGTACCCCCAGTGTCAGTGTCATTATCCTGTACACCGAGTGTCAGTGTCATTATCCTGTACCCCCAGTGTCAGTGTCATTATCCTGTACCCCGAGTGTCAGTGTCATTATCCTGTACCCCCAGTGTCAGTGTCATTATCCTGTACCCCCAGTGTCAGTGTCATTATCCTGTACCCCCAGTGTCAGTGTCATTATCCTGTACCCCCAGTGTCAGTGTCATTATCCTGTACCCCGAGTGTTAGTGTCATTATCCTGTACCCCGAGTGTCAGTGCCATTATCCCGTGCCCCGAGTGTCAGTGTCATTATCCCGTACCCCGAGTGTCAGTGTCATTATCCTGTACACCGAGTGTCAGTGTCATTATCCTGTACCCCCAGTGTCAGTGTCATTATCCTGTACCCCGAGTGTCAGTGTCGTTATCCTGTACCCCCAGTGTCAGTGTAATTATCCTGTACCCCCAGTGTCAGTGTCATTATCCTGTACCCCCAGTGTCAGAGTCATTATCCTGTACCCCCATTGTCAGGGTCATTATCCTGTACCCCGAGTGTCAGTGTCATTATCCTGTACCCCCAGTGTCAGTGTAATTATCCTGTACCCCCAGTGTCAGTGTCATTATCCTGTACCCCCAGTGTCAGTGTCATTATCCTGTACCCCCAGTGTCAGTGTCGTTATCCTGTACACCGAGTGTCAGTGTCATTATCCTGCACCCCGAGTGTCAGTGTCATTATCCTGTACCCCGAGTGTCAGTGTCATTATCCTGTACACCGAGTGTCAGTGTCATTATCCTGTACCCCCAGTGTCAGTGTCATTATCCTGTACCCCGAGTGTCAGTGTCATTATCCTGTACCCCCAGTGTCAGTGTCATTATCCTGTACCCCCAGTGTCAGTGTCATTATCCTGTACCCCGAGTGTCAGTGTCATTATCCTGTACCCCCAGTGTCAGTGTCATTATCCTGTACCCCCAGTGTCAGTGTCATTATCCTGTACCCCGAGTGTCAGTGTCATTATCCTGTACCCCCAGTGTCAGTGTCATTATCCTGTACCCCGAGTGTCAGTGTCATTATATTGTACCCCGAGTGTCAGTGTCATTATCCTGTACACCGAGTGTCAGCGTCATTATCCTGTACCCCGAGTGTCAGTGTCATTATCCTGTACCCCCAGTGTCAGTGTCATTATCCTGTACCCCGAGTGTCAGTGTCACTATCCTGTACCCCCAGTGTCAGTGTCATTATCCTGCACCCCGAGTGTCAGTGTCATTATCCTGTACCCCGAGTGTCAGTGTCATTATCCTGTTGTTGTGAATTCTGCTCTTGGGCTCCCTCCGGTGGTTGTAAGTGGTAGCGCTGCTGTCTCTGAATCGCAGCAATTATCAGGTGTGTTCACTTTTTGCAATTTTGACTGGGCTATTTAGTCTTGCTTCACCCCTTAGTCAGTGCCAGTTGTCCATTGTTCCTGGAGGATTCACATCCCTGCCTGGTCCCTTCTGCTTTGCAGTTCATTTCATCTAAGATAAGTTCTGGCCTTGATTTTGCTGTCCACATGCTGTGGCCTTATTGTTTAGTTCTTTTCTATGTTTTGTCTTGTCCAGCTTGGTCTGTATAAGGATTTGTTTAGCCAAGCTGGTATCTCTGGAGATGCAGATATACCCTCCATATCTTTAGTTAGCTGTGGAGATTTTGTATTTTCTGTGGTGGATATTTCTAGTGTTTTAATACTGACCGCATAGTACTCTGTCCTATCCTTTCTATTTAGCTAGAAGTGGCCTCCTTTGCTAAATTCTCATTTCAGTCTGTGTATGTTTTTCCCTCTCCTCTCACAGTCAATATTTGTGGGGGGCTGCCTATCCTTTGGGGATTTTCTTTGAGGCAAGATAGTTTTCCTTTTCTATCTCTAGGGGTAATTAGTCTTCCAGCTGTGTCGAGATGTCTAGGGAGCGCTAGGTACATTCCACGGCTACGTCTAGTTGCGGTGTTAAGTTCAGGGTCTGTGGTCAGTACAGGTACCACCTTCTCCAGAGTACGTCTCATGCTGCTCTTAGGCCACCAGATCATAACAGTACAACTGGCCAACAATGAGTTAACCGCATCTCAGAAGAAGGGAAGGAAAGTGCTGAGACATTTTTTTTTCTGTAGTCTGTTGTGTTTTTTTTTTTCTTCCCTCTTTGCCTCTGGGTGGCTCAGGAGTTCGGCGCTGGTATGGATGTTCAGGAATTGGCTTCTCGTGTGGATCAACTTGCTGCTAGAGTACAGGGTATTTCCGATTATATCGTTCAGACTCCAGTTTTAGAGCCTAGAATTCCAACTCCTGATTTGTTTTTTGGGGATAGGTCCACATTTCTGAGCTTTAAAAATGACTGTAAACTGTTTTTTGCTCTGAAACACCGTTCCTCTGGTGATCCCATCCAGCAGTTTAAAATTAGTATATCTCTGCTGCGTGGTGACCCCCAGGATTGGGCATTTGCCCTGGAACCTGGGAATCCGGCGTTGCTTAATGTAGACACCTTTTTTCAGGCGCTTGGGTTATTGCATGACGAACCTAATTCAGTGGATCATGCTGAGAACACCTTGTTGGCCCTGTCTCAGGGTCAAGAAGCGGCAGAATCATATTGCCAGAAGTTTAGAAAATGGTCTGTACTGACTAAATGGAATGAGGATGCCTTGGCGGCAATTTTCAGAAAGGGTCTTTCTGAATCCGTTAAAGATGTTATGGTGGGGTTCCCCACGCCTGCTGGTCTGAGTGATTCTATGTCTCTGGCCATTCAGATTGATCGGCGCTTGCGCGAGCGCAGAGTTGTGCACACTATGGCATTGTCTCCCGAGCGGAGTCCTGAGCCTATGCAATGTTATAGGATTGTGTCTAGAGCTGAACGACAAGGATTCAGATATCAGAATAGGTTGTGTTTTTACTGCGGCGATTCTGCTCATGTTATTTCTGATTGCCCTAAGCGTACCAAGAGAATCGCTAGTTCTGTTACCATCAGTACTGTACAACCTAAATTTCTGTTATCTGTGACCCTGATCTGCTCATTATCGTCATTTTCTGTCATGGCATTTGTGGATTCAGGCGCCGCTCTAAACTTAATGGACTTAGAATTTGCCAGACGTTGTGGTTTCCCCTTGCAGCCTTTGCAGAGTCCTATTCCTTTGAGGGGCATTTATGCTACACCGTTGGCTAAAAATAAACCTCAGTTTTGGACACAGCTGACCATGTGCATGGCGCCAGCCCATCAGGAAGATTGTCGTTTTCTGGTGTTGCATAATTTGCATGATGCTATTGTGCTGGGTTTTCCATGGTTACAGGTGCATAATCCGGTATTAGATTGGAAATCTATGTCTGTGACTAGTTGGGGTTGTCAGGGGGTTCATGGTGACGTTCCTTTGATGTCAATTGCCTCCTCCCCCTCTTCTGAAATTCCTGAGTTTTTGTCAGATTTCCAGGATGTATTCAATGAGCCCAAGTCCAGTTCCCTTCCACCGCATAGGGACTGTGATTGTGCTATTGACTTGATTCCAGGCTGTAAGTTCCCTAAGGGCCGACTTTTCAACCTGTCTGTGCCAGAACATACCGCCATGCGGAGCTATGTTAAGGAGTCCTTGGAGAAGGGGCATATTCGGCCATCTTCTTCACCATTGGGAGCAGGTTTTTTTTTTGTTGCCAAAAAAGATGGCTCCTTGAGACCCTGTATTGATTATCGCCTCTTGAATAAGATCACTGTCAAATTCCAATACCCTTTACCTTTGCTTTCTGATTTGTTTGCCAGGATTAAGGGGGCTAGTTGGTTTACTAAGATTGACCTTCGAGGGGCATATAATCTTGTTCGTATTAAGCAGGGTGATGAATGGAAAACTGCATTTAATACGCCCGAAGGCCATATTGAATACCTTGTGATGCCATTCGGACTCTCTAATGCTCCATCTGTGTTTCAGTCCTTCATGCATGATATATTTCGGAATTATCTTGATAAATTCATGATTGTATATTTGGATGATATTTTGATTTTTTCAGATGATTGGGAGTCTCATGTGAAACAAGTCAGGATGGTATTTCAGATCCTTCGTGATAATGCCTTGTTTGTGAAGGGGTCTAAGTGCCTCTTTGGAGTACAGAAGATTTCTTTTTTGGGCTTCATTTTTTCTCCCTCATCTATAGAAATGGATCCGGTTAAGGTTCAGGCTATTCATGATTGGATCCAGCCCACATCCGTGAAGAGCCTTCAGAAATTTTTGGGCTTTGCGAATTTTTATCGCCATTTCATTGCCAACTTCTCCAGTGTGGTTAAACCCCTGACCGATTTGACGAAGAAAGGCGCTGATGTGACGAATTGGTCCTCTGCGGCTGTTTCTGCCTTTCAGGAGCTTAAACGCCGATTTGCTTCTGCCCCTGGGTTGCGTCAGCCGGAATGTTTCTCTTCCTTTTCAGGTTGAGGTTGACGCGTCTGAGATTGGGGCAGGGGCCGTTTTGTCTCAGAGGAATTTGGATGGTTCCTTGATGAAACCGTGTGCCTTCTTTTCTCGAAAGTTTTCGCCTGCGGAACGCAATTATGATGTCGGCAATCGTGAGTTGTTGGCTATGAAGTGGGCATTTGAGGAGTGGCGACATTGGCTTGAGGGGGCCAAGCACCGTATTGTGGTCTTGACCGATCATAAGAATCTGATTTATCTCGAGTCTGCCAAATGGCTGAATCCTAGACAGGCCCGATGGTCCCTGTTTTTCTCCCATTTTGATTTTGTGGTCTCGTATCTTCCGGGTTCTAAGAATGTTAAGGCTGATGCCCTCTCTAGGAGCTTTTTGCCTGATTCTCCTGGGGTCCTTGAGCCGGTCGGTATTCTGAAGGAAGGGGTGATTCTTTCTGCCATCTCCCCTGATTTACGACGGGTTCTTCAGAAATTTCAGGCTGATAAACCTGACCGCTGTCCAGTGGGGAAATAGTTTGTTCCTGACAGATGGACTAGTAAAGTGATTTCGGAGGTTCATTGTTCTGTGTTAGCCGGTCATCCTGGGATTTTTGGTACCAGAGATTTAGTTGGTAGGTCCTTTTGGTGGCCTTCTTTGTCACGGGATGTGCGTTCTTTTGTGCAGTCCTGTGGGACTTGTGCGCGGGCCAAGCCTTGCTGTTCCCGCGCTAGTGGGTTGGTTTTGCCTTTGCCGGTCCCTGAGAGGCCTTGGACGCATATTTCTATGGATTTTATTTCGGATCTTCCGGTTTCCCAGAGGATGTCAGTTATCTGGGTGGTTTGTGACCGGTTTTCTAAGATGGTTCATTTGGTACCTTTGCCTAAGTTGCCTTCCTCTTCTGATTTGGTTCCGTTGTTTTTTCAGCATGTGGTTCGTTTGCATGGCATTGCGGAGAACATTGTGTCCGATAGAGGTTCCCAGTTTGTTTCTAGGTTTTGGTGGGCCTTTTGTGCTAGGCTGGGCATTGATTTGTCTTTTTCTTCCGCATTTCATCCTCAGACAAATGGCCAAACCGAGCGAACTAATCAGACTTTGGAAACTTATTTGAGATGCTTTGTGTCTGCTGATCAGGATGATTGGGTGGCTTTCTTGCCATTGGCTGAGTTTGCCCTTCATAATCGGGCTAGTTCTGCTACCTTGGTTTCACCCTTCTTTTGTAACTCTGGTTTTCATCCTCGTTTTTCTTCGGGGCAGGTTGAGCCTTCTGATTGTCCTGGGGTGGACTCTGTGGTTGACAGGTTGCAGCAAATTTGGGCTCATTTTGTTGACAATTTGGTGTTGTCTCAGGAGGAGGCTCAGCGTTTTGCTAACCGTCGTCGCTGTGTTGGTTCCCGGCTTCGGGTTGGGGATTTGGTCTGGTTGTCTTCCCGTCATGTTCCTATGAAGGTTTCTTCCCCTAAGTTTAAGCCTCGGTTTATTGGCCCTTATAGGATTTCTGAGATTATCAATCCAGTGTCTTTTCGTTTGGCCCTTCCAGCCTCTTTTTCCATCCATAATGTTTTTCATAGATCTTTGTTGCGGAAATATGTGGTGCCCGTTGTTCCCTCTGTTGATCCTCCTGCCCCGGTGTTGATTGATGGGGAGTTGGAGTATGTGGTTGAGAAGATTTTGGATTCTCGTTTTTCAAGGCGTAGGCTTCAGTATCTTGTCAAATGGAAGGGTTATGGCCAGGAGGATAATTCTTGGGTTGTTGCCTCCGATGTTCATGCTGATGATTTGGTTCGTGCCTTTCATTTGGCTCGTCCGGATCGGCCTGGGGGCTCTGGTGAGGGTTCGGTGACCCCTCCTCAAGGGGGGGGTACTGTTGTGAATTCTGCTCTTGGGCTCCCTCCGGTGGTTGTAAGTGGTAGCGCTGCTGTCACTGAATCGCAGCAATTATCAGGTGTGTTCACTTTTTGCAATTTTGACTGGGCTATTTAGTCTTGCTTCACCCCTTAGTCAGTGCCAGTTGTCCATTGTTCCTGGAGGATTCACATCCCTGCCTGGTCCCTTCTGCTTTGCAGTTCATTTCATCTAAGATAAGTTCTGGCCTTGATTTTGCTGTCCACATGCTGTGGCCTTATTGTTCAGTTCTTTTCTATGTTTTGTCTTGTCCAGCTTGGTCTGTATAAGGATTTGTTTAGCCAAGCTGGTATCTCTGGAGATGCAGATATACCCTCCATATCTTTAGTTAGCTGTGGAGATTTTGTATTTTCTGTGGTGGATATTTCTAGTGTTTTAATACTGACCGCATAGTACTCTGTCCTATCCTTTCTATTTAGGTAGAAGTGGCCTCCTTTGCTAAATTCTCATTTCAGTCTGTGTATGTTTTTTCCCTCTCCTCTTACAGTCAATATTTGTGGGGGGCTGCCTATCCTTTGGAGATTTTCTCTGAGGCAAGATAGTTTTCCTTTTCTATCTCTAGGGGTAATTAGTCCTCCGGCTGTGTCGAGATGTCTAGGGACCGCTAGGTACATTCCACGGCTACTTCTAGTTGCGGTGTTAAGTTCAGGGTCTGCGGTCAGTACAGGTACCACCTTCTCCAGAGTACGTCTCATGCTGCTCTTAGGCCACCAGATCATAACACCTGTACCTCGAGTGTCAGTGTCATTATCCTTTACCCCGAGTGTCAGTGTCATTATCCTGTACCCTGAGTGTCAGTGTCATTATCCTGTACCCCAAGTGTCAGTGTCATTATCCTGTACACCGAGTGTCAGTGTCATTATCCTGTACCCCCAGTGTCAGTGTCATTATCCTGTACCCCGAGTGTCAGTGTCATTATCCTGTACCCCAAGTGTCAGTGTCATTATCCTGTACCCCGAGTGTCAGCGTCATTATCCTGTACCCCGAGTGTCAGTGTCATTATCCTGTACCCCGAGTGTCAGTGTCATTATCCTGCACCCCGAGTGTCGGTGTCATTATCCTGTACCCCGAGTGTCGGTGTCATTATCCTGTACACCGAGTGTCGGTGTCATTATCCTGTACCCCGAGTGTCGGTGTCATTATCCTGTACCCCGAGTGTCAGTGTCATTATCCTGTACCCCGAGTGTCAGTGTCATTATCCTGTACCCCCACTGTCAGTGTCATTATCCTGTACCCCGAGTGTCGGTGTCATTATCCTGTACCCCGAGTGTCACTGTCATTATCCTGTACCCCCAGTGTCAGTGTCATTATCCTGTACCCCGAGTGTCAGCGTCATTATCCTGTACCCCGAGTGTCAGTGTCATTATCCTGTACCCCGAGTGCCAGTGTCATTATCCTGTAACCGAAGTGTCAGTGTCATTGCAGCGCCCCAGAGTCCTGGTCGTTGCAGTAATGTTATTCTTCCACCAGGTGGAGCGATATTACGTCTGAGGGCAATAAAGGAGATCTTCTGTTCAGGTATCAGAACCACACACAACACACTTTACACTCCGGCCGCCAGGGGGAGCAAAGGTTCTATCTACTAGGCCGCTCCTCACAGTTAGGTAAAACTGGTAGTTGGAGGGAAAGTTAGGGAGTTCCTGGCTGGAGGCCGAGAGAGAAAGGTCTCCAGGTCGAGCTGGCTGGAGTGATCTCCAGTCAGATCCAGACTGCGGTCTGAGGAGGACGAGGGTCCACGGAGCTGCGCCTGCCCCACGTGCGGCAGCATCCAAAGAAAGAGATATAGAAGTGTATTGCAGTGAGTGAGAAACGAAGTCATAGCAGAAGGAGAGGAAACCAGAAGGAATTCTGTCCTGTGAGAGGCTGCCTCCTTCCGAAGCGCAGGAATACCGGTGGCCAGAATACCGAGGGAGTAAGGATCTCTATACTTTACTTCAGAGACTGGCAGGACAGTTAATTCTACGTTGGCTGCCCGACCTTTATACACAGGAGACACGGTGGCAACCTGTCTATATATAGTATAGTATATATATATATATATATATATATATATATATATATATTTATATATACTATACATATAGTATATATATATATATATATATATGTATATACTATATATATAGTATATATATACTAATCTGTGCCAATTAATGACTTGGGTCACATGAGAGAATATTCTATCATCCGAGTGACTCAGAGAATTTTCTAGGATGAGGAAGAGATGGAAAAAAAAGTCTCCATCTTCTCCCTTGTGTCACTGTGTTGAAATCGGACTGCACTCAGATGTCACCCGAGTGCAGTCCGATTTTTTTCCACGCACTCATTGACTTGCATGGCCATGTGAGGCCCAAATATCGGACAAAACTCGGGCATGCTGTGATTTTTTTCTTCTGACCATCTTGATCCCAGGAGAAAATCGGACATGTGCACGGCCCCATAGAATGACATTGGTCTGAGTGCGAGGCGATGCTTTGTCAGATCATACTCAGACCGAAAATACGGTCATGTGCGAGATCTTAAACAAGGTCCAAATCGCCCCACATAGAGATAAATTATGTTTATCTGCAGATATCACTAGGGGGACTAAAAAATAGAAAAAGAACTTAAAATATATATATATATATATATATATATATATATATATATATATATATATACTAATAGAGCACGCAGAAAAAATAAACACTATTGCTGAAAAAAATAGAAAGACCTTACAGTCCTTTTTTTAAAGATATATATATATGTATATTTATATTAATACTTATAAACTCTACATATTTGGTATCAATGCTGGACTCATATTTTCAGGTCGTCATTAATGCACAATTAACACCAAAAGACAAAACCTACTGTACAAGAAAAATGGTGAAACTGTGTTTTTTTTTCCCCACCATTTCTGCTTGTTTTTTTTCGTACAATTTATGGTGAAATAACTTGTTTCATTCAAAACCACAACTCATCCTGGAAAAAAAACACGATTTCATACCGCCGTGTCGAGGGAGAAATAAAAAAAGTTATGGCTCTTAGAAGAAGGGGAACAAAATTTGTGTCGTGAGCAAAAAAGAAAAAAAAAGAAAAAAATTCTGTATAAATTCTGGATCTATACAGGCGACCCAGGATGCAAAATCTCAGACAACATGGCAGCCCCCCTGTGCGCCTCCACTTAAAGGTGCAGCTCCTAGAACGTCAGGAATCTCATCTGTTGCATTATTAATGGGAACAAACAGAGAAGCAATTAGTAAAATTATCTCGCGGTGTCACGCGATCCGTCTTGGCGCTCTTCTTACAAACCGTCTCGCTTACTCCTGTCGGATGGCTCTCGCTTCGAGTCGCTCTCTCTCGATATAGTTTGTTATATTCCACCGCAGGGCTATCACGTTTCTCGCCAATTGATTCTGCTACCTCAAAAGAAATTCAGGGAGAGCGAGAAAACTGACAACATCGTGCGGGATGGAGAGCGCACTCGCTAGTCAGTCTAAACAACAATCCTTCCGTGCAGGAAAAATAGTAATCCTCTGCCCTGCGAAGGGTTAAAAATGTCTCCCTTCTGAGTTCTTCTCACTTCTAATTTTTTTTTTTTTGTCAGTCAGGGTGCAAGGAAAGCTGAGTAGATCCTAAATCATAGAGCATCTGCTTCTGCAGTATAATATATAAGAAGATAATCCTGCCATTCAGGATTCTGGGAAAGTTATCAGTCAGAAAAATATCAAAATTCAGCCATTTCTGTGTTTGGGAACCCGGAGTGACAACCAGTAAGTACCTTACAGCTTTGTCGGAGTTGAGTGCCCATCATACCACAACTACTACTCCCATCATGAAAGCCACAGACTTTTCCATGAAAGCGCTCTCTTCTTGTCTCCTCTTTGAAAAGTTACAAACCTAAATAGATTTTTCCACTCAGGACTCAAGTAAAGCTGAGTGATGGCTCCGCACAGCACATAACAAGGCAGATATGCTGGAAAAGTAACCAGTCATTGCAAATTCTCATTCACTTTTCCCAAAAGCTGAATGATAATCTAAAAATCTGCCATGTAGGTTGTTTTGCTCATTGATCGACTGATTGACAGCCTTTCTACACTGCAAGATGATAATGAAACAAGTGTTTTTAGCAAGGCTCGTTCACCATTTTCTTGCAGTGTAAATGCCCATAAACAAACAGTTTGTTTAAAAACTTGTTTTTCTCATCACTTGTCAGTTGCAGAGGGCTTGTGTCTCTTGCAGCGGGTCTGTGTCAGTTGCAGAGGGCCTGCAGCAGTTGCAGAGGGCTTGTGTCAGTTACAGAGGGCCTGTCTCAGTTACAGAGGGCTTGTCTCAGTTGCAGAGGGCCTGTCTCAGTTGCAGAGGGCCTGTCTCAGTTGCAGATGGCTTGTGTCAGTTGCAGAGGGCTTGTCTCAGTTGCAGATGACTTGTCTCAGTTGCAGAGGGCTTGCCTCAGTTGCAAAAGGCTTGTGTCAGTTGCAGCAGATCTTCCTCAGTTGCAGAGGGCCTGTGTCAGTTGCAGCAGGTCTTCCTCAGTTGCAGAGGGCCTGGGTCAGTTGCAGAGGGCCTGTGGCAGTTGCAGTGGCTTGTGTCAGTTGTAGAGGGCCTATGTCAGTTGCAGAGGGCTTGTGTCAGTTGCAGTGGCTTGTGTCAGTTGTAGAGAGCCTGTGTCAGTTGCAGAGGGCCTGTGTCAGTTGCAGTGGCTTGTGTCAGTTGTAGAGAGCCTGTATCAGTTGCAGAGAGTATGTGTCAGTTGCAGACAGCCTGTGTCAGTTGCTAGCAGACAAGTAAGGCTTCTTTCACACTAGCGTCGGCGCGGGGCCATCGCTATGCGTCGGCCCGATGTGTCGACGCGTGTTGTGAAAGTAATGCCCGACGTGGGCAGCGGAAGCAGTTTTACAACGCTTCCGCTGCCCCATTGTAATGTCTGGGGAGGAGGTGGCGGAGTTTCACCTGCGCATGCGCGGTCGAACATGGAAGACATGATGTGCAAAAAAAGTTACATGTAATTTTTTTTGTGCCAACGGTCCGCCAAAACACGACGCAATCGTCGCACGACGGTTGCAACGTGTGGCACTCCGTCGCAATGCGTCGCTAATGAAAGTATATGGAGAAAAAAAGCATCCTGCGGGCAACTTTGCAGGATGCGTTTTTTCTACATAACAACGCATTGCGACGTGCGTCGAACGACGCTAATGTGAAAGTAGCCTAAGAGAATTAATTGAATTGCATGCTGCTCCAGGTTACAGAGGGGATATTGCCTCTGTGACTGTCTAAGGCAGGGGTGCACAACCCTTTCTAGTCCAAGGGCACCAGACTGAACCAATTCATGGGCCGTAATAAAACCTACAGCAGTATTATAATCTGGGATTTTATGAAATATTGTAATTAATTGTCAAATGTCCACTATATGCAAATAACAGTTTGAGAACTCCCACCTATCAGAAAAATGAGTAGTCACCTTCTCATCCCTTCTGCGTTTTAGAAGTGAGGACACCATGCATGCATGCTGCTCCCTCTACTACTTACTATGCTAATCGTGTTTCACTAATCAAATAAAAGAACATTTTGAGAGCCCCACTCATGTCTGACCACCTCACTATGACATCTACTGCTTTTCCTGAATGCTAAAAAGGGGTCAGGAGACGTCCATTTTGCTAATATTTGGAGGTTCATATAGAGAATCAATCCTTGATCTATCAGAAGAACCAGACATAGACAAACAAGGTAGAGGGCCACAAAGAATAGCATCATGGGCTGCAGGTGGCCTCCACGCCACAGGTTGTGCAACCCTGGTCTAAGGCATAGAAGACCGGCCACCTGTAAAAGAGAAGAGGCCGCTCAGTGCTGAGGAGGAGATAATAGATGAAAAAGGAGGATAAAGTCATGCTACCTGAAATATCATAGGGAATGCTAGGTGACCGCTAGTCATCGGCATGAGAGAGAGAATGATAAGCAGTACAAAACCTAAAAGAGAAGAAAGTGAAGAAAGTCAGAAGTCTGGTGGGGGAAAGTAGCCAGGATTTGGCAGTCCAGAGACCCAGTGAGTTGGGTTAGAGTTGTTGGGGTTGTTTTGGAGGAACCAGAAATGTGGTGGACCTATAGGACACAGAGCAGTGTTGACTCATTAGATACCATGTGTAATAATTTGGCATAATTGTGACTGTGCAGGTCAAGAAGCAACGCATTTTTCTAAGGCTTGGGTCACATGGTCATATTTTCTATCATTTGAGAACATCAGTTGGATTTTGCTAATCAAAAGTGTTTGATCAGAGTTTGAGCAGAGTGTGATACAATTTTCTCAGATGAGAAGATGGAAAAAAAATCTCTCCATCTTCTCCATTGTGTTAGTCTGTGATATCATCCGAGTGTGGCCAGATTTTTATGATGGACCCATTGACTTGTATGACCGTGGAGCGCCCCCACACCGCCGCAGGGCCGAGGGGTACCCGGAGCCGGGCCTCTGGGATCTCAGTCCTGGGGTTGTCACGGTGGCTAGACCCGGTCCGTGGCCCTGTCTGTCAGTGGGGGACGTCCGGTGCAATAAGTGGTGTTGTAACGGTGCAGTTGTGGGGTGCAGGTCGCGATAAATAATGAGGACACCAGGTTGCAGTCTCTTTACCTCTTTACTGAAGATCTCTGGGTCCTCAATCCAGAATACGGCTCACCAGGCTGCGCAAGTCCGGCCGGTCCAATGACACTTCCAGAGTTCTCTTCACAGGAGGAAATCTGTGCCTTCCCCCTAGCGCTATGTGTTGTAGTCCTTCCCTGCTGTGCTTACGGAAAGTACCCCACAACTGTTGTGTCTGTTTCTGATGTTCCCTCACAACTCGACTAGATGATGTTCTGCTAATCCTCCGTCCCTCCCTGAGGTTCGGGTAGGAACGGCACCCGTTTGACGGGTAGGCCTGGAGTTCTTCCGGGACCCTAGAGACGCCCCTCTCCCACAATTGCCTCCCAAGACTTCATAGGTGATTTGAGTTAGACAGCCCGCCTGAGACCGACTGTCCTGCCGCTGTTTGGAGTATTGCTTGAAGCTGAATGTTGTTCTACTCCCTCGGCGTTCCGGCCACCGGTATTGCGCCTCAGTAGGATGTTGCTTCGGTCTTACAGCACGACTCCTACTGGTATTTCTCCTTTGCGTGATCCCGTTTCTCACTCAGCACAATCTATCTCTCTTCTAATCCTTTCTTGGGCACCGCCGCTACCCGGAGCAGGCACGGTCCCGTTACGTTCGTTCTCGTTGCCAAGCCTCTGTCAGGATCCCACCCCTGACAGAGACCCTACTGCATCTTCCCCTACAACACCCTCTGCCACAAGGTGTTGCCTGGTTCCAACCCAGTCAGCTTTCTGATCTAACTTCCTGCCTGACCCCCAGTTTACCCACTATGGTGGGGAGTGGCCTAATGAATAGAACCCTTAGCTCCCCCCGGAGGCCCGGCTGTGAAATGTATTGGTGTCTGTGATACCTGATCAGATGAACTCCTTCAGTGCCATCGGACGCACCATAGCTCCCCATAGTGGCGGAGCCACAGTACTGCAACGACCAGGAGTCTGGGGCGCTGCAACCGCAATCGGATGCAACTTGGGCATCCTGTGCTTTTTCTTCCTCGTAATGACTCGGTTCGAAGAAAAAATTGGACGTGTGCTCGGCCTCATTGGTCCAAGTGAGATGCGATGTTTTGTCGGATCGCACTTGTTCCCAAAAATACGGTCCCGTGCACGAGCCCAGAGAGTGGAGGAAGCTGTGACAACGTGACAGATTACAGGTTTGTCGTGCACGATGGGGTTGGAGACAGTTTGCCAGTTGTTGTTCTGAAATGACAGGTGGGCACGGTGAGGGTGAAGGAGGCAGTAAAGTATGGAGCGACGAGGAGAGATGGAGAAAAGTACCGGTATGAGACTGAGCAGCACGGACGAAACGGAGCCATGGCCGTGAGTATTAGGACCATGGACTGTGAGATTGTCAGTGAGAGCTATTGACAAAGCTTGTTTATGTGGGGGACAGCATGGCGGTGACATGAGCTCAGGAGCACCTGAAAGTAGAGGGACCGGAGACTGTAAAAGTTTCTCCATATTGGATCTCTATAAATCTAGCCCCATTGAACTCTATCATATTTCTATTTCTTGTTCCCTTTCGTTCATGCAGGGTAATAAATAGAAGATTTATGGCATGGCCGGATTTCTCGGAGCTGTAGGGTGAAATGAAATGGGGGATGTCAGGTGCCTAGGCAGTGGTGACGACATTGCCTGCCCTCTGTGCTGAGTGTCTGCGCCACCTCTGCTTATTACCACAGGAATAGCCGGAAAGGTGACAATCCACACTTTAAATAGATGGTGACATGGAGGGGGGGAGGGAAACAAAATGTTCTCCTCACATATGGCGGGAGATGTGAAGGAGTGCCTGACAAATACTGTGGAGAATGGCGGCGTCTGTGTTTACATTTGTATACATGGACATAGATGTGCAGGTTTATAAAACACGTTAAAAGAAAAAATGACTTTGTTGCCCATAGCAACCAATCACAGTACAACTTTCATTTTAACACAGCAGTTTAAGACATGAAAGATGATCTCTGATTGGTTTATTTTTCCAGTCATTGTTGCTCATACCAACCAATCATAGCGCAGCTTTCATTTTTTAAAAGTGCAAAAAGAAATGAAAGCTGCACTGTGATTTGTTGCTAGGGCAAAATGAGACAGTTTTCATTTACTGTTGTATGTGTATATACGGTATGTTTCACATACTGTATACTTTAATATTCCCGTCCATCTGGCACATATTGGGCTATAAAATTCCATCAATGATTAAGGATGCTGGCACATCGGTTACCATGGCGTGGAGTGGCACTGTGACTGACAGCCATCTGTGACTGACAGCCAACACCAGCTACAGTAATGCCTTGAAGAGAGAGAATTCGACCATTTAACCCTTTGCACACTTTATAAAGTAAACACGTGCTGTATATAGCACTGTATACATCTGTGCAGTGAATGGCAATAGTATATAGTATATTCCTAAACACATATGTAACTACCGTGGGGCCAAACTCATCTTAAAGGGCTATTTCCCATCTTCATAGATTATATTATTGCTAGAGCTTGTAAAGCAAGCACTTTTCTAATTTATTGCTTATTAAAATTTCCAGCTGTTTTTGAGAAATTAACGCTTTTCTTTCGTTTACAGCTCGTTGCCTAGGAGACCGACCACCACTGCTGTACAGAATCTGGCCAGGATTTAACGGTTCTGGCGATCCTGGTGAGCTTCAAAACAGAGTCTACAAGCTTAATAGAAAAGAGCTTGTAAGCACTGCACATGTTTACTGTCTAGCAGTGGTGGTCAGGCTCCAAGACAATGAGCTATGAATAAAAAGAAAGTGGTAATATCTCTAGAACGCCTGCAAATTTTAATAAGCAGTAAATTGCAAAATCGCTCACATTTGCAAGCCCTACCCAAAAATACCCATTTTTAAAAATGGGATATAATCCTTTAAGATTAGTGCAACCCAGGCCAAAGTCATATAGAATATACAGAAAGAGGCTTTTTTGCAGCGTTCTCTGTTCTTTTTACATTTTCAACTGAAATGGGAGCCAACCTGTAGTTCCTGAAAATAGCCACTATGCAGTGTACGGAGCTGCCAAGGGCGCCAAAACATTTGCAACTACCAAGATAACTACGAACAAAGATATCAAAATGAATAGCACAGCAAGGATCCAAGTCCAATAAAATCTCGTTGGAAGTTCATGGGAGAATAGTAAATAGCTATTATTTCTCTCTACCAAATATTTTTTTTCTTCTTCCCAAACTGAACAAAGCACCTGAAAAAATAGATCTCCTGCCGGGTGTTTAGACATATTGCTCAAAAACTGACTCATGTTTCATTCTTAGCAAAACATCATTTATTTTTAACTTGGTGCTGCGTGATCGGCAGGGGTGGACGAAGACGCGCTCGGCGGTAATTCATTCACTCGGCTAAGACGACCAAAATCAAACAATGCCGCAGCTCGCAGTGACGGGAAGTTTTCGTAAAGCATTTTAATCTCCTGACTGCCTTTAATACAGTGTGAAAATAATAGGAACGTGAAAAAAAAATGATAAAAACTCTATAAAGTTATTTACACAATAATGCGTAAGGTAGTATTCCAGGAAGGTTGAAAACAAGTTCAGTGCAGTCTGTACAGCAGGTTAGGGAGCTTCTATGTATGGCTACTATATATAAGAATATAACTACTATAATACTGCCCCTATGTACAAGAATATAACTACTATAATACTGCTCCTATGTACAAGAATATAACTACTATAATACTGCCTCCTATGTACAAGAATATAACTACTATAATACTGCCTCCTATGTACAAGAATATAACTACTATAATACTGCCCCTATGTACAAGAATATAACTACTATAATACTGCCCCTATGTACAGGAATATAACTACTATAATACTGCCCCTATGTACAAGAATATAACTACTATAATACTGCCCCTATGTACAAGAATATAACTACTATAATACTGCCCCTATGTACAAGAATATAACTACTATAATACTGCCCCTATGTACAGAGAATATAACTACTATAATACTGCTCCTATGTACAAGAATATAACTACTATAATACTGCCCCTATGTACAAGAATATAACTACTATAATACTGCCCCTATGTACAAGAATATAACTACTATAATACTGCTCCTATGTACAAGAATATAACTACTATAATACTGCTCCTATGTACAAGAATATAACTACTATAATACTGCCCCTATGTACAAGAATATAACTACTATAATACTGCCCCTATGTACAAGAATATAACTACTATAATACTGCCCCCTATGTACAAGAATATAACTACTATAATACTGCCCCTATGTACAAGAATATAACTACTATAATACTGCCCCTATGTACAAGAATATAACTACTATAATACTGCCCCATATGTACAAGAATATAACTACTATAATACTGCCCCTATGTACAAGAATATAACTACTATAATACTGCTCCTATGTACAAGAATATAACTACTATAATACTGCCCCTATGTACAAGAATATAACTACTATAATACTGCTCCTATATACAAGAATATATCTACCGTAATACTTCTCCCTATGTACAAGAATATAACTACTATAATACTGCCCCTATGTACAAGAATATAACTACTATAATACTGCCCCTATGTACAAGAATATAACTACTATAATACTGCTCCCTATGTACAAGAATATAACTGCTATAATACTGCTCATATGTACAAGAATATAACTCCTATAATACTGCTCCTATGAACAAGAATATAACTACTATAATACTGCTCCTATGTACAAGAATATAACTACTATAATACTGCCCCTATGTACAAGAATATAACTACTATAATACTGCTCCCTATGTACAAGAATATAACTACTATAATACTGCTCCCTATGTACAAGAATATAACTACTATAATACTGCTCCCTATGTACAAGAATATAACTGCTATAATACTGCTCATATGTACAAGAATATAACTCCTATAATACTGCTCCTATGTACAAGAATATAAGTACTATAATACTGCCCCTATGTACAAGAATATAACTACTATTTACACTTAAGCTGGTCAAATTCTGACATCTGCCAAACTTCAGAGCTGTGCTTTCAGCCTGTATGGGGAACAGCTCGCAATCATGCACTCCTTGTCCTGCCTTATAACCTTGGCAAGCAGCTGTAAAGTATAGAATTAAAAATCCCTCTGTTTCTTAGAACAGAGAGGACTTTTAACAAGTGGTACATTGCAAATGTTCTTGTTTTTATGAACACTTAAGAATTTTAATAATATGAAGATGTAACAAACCCTTTATACCTCAAGATGCATATATCTGTCATGGAGTGGGTTTTGTGAAGTTCGGCCCCCTCCACCCATAGCAGAGCGTGGCTAAACCTCTTCACCCGAGTCAGAATGTGGCAAAACTGTTGTGAATTCCGCTCTTGGGCTCCATCCGGTGGTTGTAAGTGGCATTTTTGTGAATTCTGTTCTTGGGCTCCCTCCTGTGGTTTTGAGTGGTATGGCTGCTTCTGGGATTTAGCATCAGCAGCTGTTTTCACTGATCGTCTTTCTGGCTCCGCTATATTAGTCTGGCCTGTTCCCTCATTCAATGCCAGTTGTCAATTGTTCCAGCCTGGAGTCACTGCTCTTTGGATTTCCCTGACACTCTGACCTGTTCAGCAAAGCTAAGTCCTTGCTTGTCCTTTTGCAGTTCACTTGTTGTGGACTTTGTTGTTCAGCACTTTCTAGCTCTTTCAGCCCATTTGTCCAGCTTATCAGTATGAACCTTTTCAGCTAAGCTGGAAGCTCTGGGCAGCAGAGTTTGCCCTCCACACCTTTAGTCAGGTGTGGAGATTTTTGCATTTGTCTGCGGTGGACTTTTTCTAGTTTTTATTACTGACCGCACAGTGTTCTGTCCTGTACTAATTCTATCTAGCTAGTAGTGGCCTCCTTTGCTAAATCTTGTTTCATATTACGTATGTCATTTCCTTCTCCTCTCACAGTCATTATTTGTGGGGGGCTGTCCTATCCTTTGGGGATTTTCTCTGAGGCAAGATAGCTTTCCTGTTTCTACCTTTAGGGGTAGCTAGTTCTCCGGCTGTGACGAGGTGTCCAGGGAGTGACAGGAACATCTCACGGCTACTGCTAGTGTCTGTGTTAAGATCAGGAACTGCGGTCTGTATAGTTACCACCTGCTCAGAGCTAGTCGCATGTCGCTCCTACATCACCAGACCATAACAGTACAACTGGCCAAAAATGAGCTGAATGCATCTCAAAAGAAGGAAAAGAAAAAGAGTTCTGAGCCATTTTTTTTTCTTTAGTCTGTTTTGTCTTTTTCCTTCCTCTTAATCTCTGGGTGATTCAGGATTTGGATGCGGGCATGGATGTTCAGGGGTTGTTTTCTCGTGTGGATCAGCTTGCTGCAAGAGTACAGAGTATCCAAGATTATGTTGTTCAGACTCCGGCCTTAGAGCCTAGAATTCCTACTCCGGATTTGTTTTACGGGGATAGATCTAAGTTTTTGAACTTTAAAAATAACTGCAAATAGTTTTTTGCTCTGAAACCCCGTTCCTCTGGTGACCCCATTCAGCAAGTTAAAATAGTTATTTATCTGCTGCGTGGTGACCCTCAGGACTGGGCATTCTCCCTTGAGTCAGGGGATCCGGCATTGCTTAATGTAGATGCATTTTTTCAATCGCTCGGATTATTGTATGACAAACCTAACTCTGTAGAGCATGCTGAGAAAACACTTTTGGCCCTGTGTCAGGGTCAGGAAGCGGCAGAATTATACTGCCAGAAATTTAGAAAATGGTCTGTGCTCACTAAATGGAATGAGGATGCTCTGGCAGCAATTTTCAGAAAGGGTCTTTCTGAAGCCCTTAAGGATGTTATGGTGGGGTTCCCCACGCCTGTTGGTTTGAGCAAATCTATGTCTCTGGCCATTCAGATTGATCGGCACCTGCGCGAACGCAAAGTGGTGCACCATATGGCAGCGTCCTCTGAGCAGAGACCTGAGCCTATGCAATGTGATAGGATTCTGACTAGAGCGGAACAGAGGGGATACAGACGTCAGAATGGGCTGTGTTATTACTGTGGTGATTCTGCTCATGCTATTTCTGATTGCCCTAAGCGTATTAAGAGGGTCGCTAGATCTGTTACCATTAGTACTGTACAGCCTAGGTTTCTCCTGTCTGTGACCCTGATTTGCTCATTGTCATCTTTTTCTGTCATGGCATTTGTGGATTCAGGCGCTGCTCTGAATTTAATGGACTTAGAATTCGCCAGGCGCTGTGGCTTTTCTTTGCAGCCTTTGCAGAGTCCTATTCCCTTGAGGGGTATTGATGCTACACCGTTGGCCAAGAATAAACCTCAGTATTGGACTCAGCTGACTATGTGCATGGCTCCAGCACATCAGGATGATTGCCGTTTTCTGGTGTTGCATAATTTACATGATGTTGTTGTACTGGGTTTTCCATGGTTACAGGTGCACAATCCTGTGCTGGATTGGAAATCGATGTCTGTGACTAGTTGGGGTTGTCAAGGGGTACATAGTGACGTTCCTTTGATGTCAATTTCCTCTTCCCCCTCTTCTGATGTTCCTGAATTTTTGTCAGATTTCCAGGATGTATTCGATGAGCCCAAGTCCAGTTCCCTTCCTCCGCATAGGGACTGTGATTGTGCTATTGACTTGATTCCAGGCTCTAAGTTCCCTAAGGGCCGACTTTTCAACCTGTCTGTGCCAGAGCATGCCGCTATGCGGAGCTATGTCAAGGAGTCTTTAGAGAAGGGGCATATTCGGCCGTCTTCGTCACCATTGGGAGTGGGATTCTTTTTTGTTGCCAAGAAGGATGGCTCCTTGAGACCCTGTATTGATTATCGCCTTCTTAATAAAATCACGGTCAAATTCCAATACCCTTTACCTTTGCTCTCTGATTTGTTTGCTAGGATTAAGGGGGCTAGTTGGTTTACCAAGATTGACCTTCGAGGGGCATATAATCTTGTTCGTATTAAACAGGGTGACGAATGGAAAACTGCATTTAATACGCCCGAAGGCCATTTTGAATACCTGGTGATGCCTTTCGGGCTTTCTAATGCTCCTTCTGTATTTCAGTCCTTAATGCATGATATTTTCCGCAATTATCTTGATAAATTCTTGATTGTGTATTTGGATGATATTTTGATTTTTTCCAATGATTGGGAGTCTCATGTGAAGCAGGTCAGGATGGTATTCCAGATCCTTCGTGATAATGCTCTATTTGTGAAGGGGTCTAAGTGCCTATTTGGAGTTCAGAAGGTCTCTTTTTTGGGGTTTATTTTTTCTCCTTCATCTATAGAAATGGATCCTGTTAAGGTCCAGGCCATTCATGACTGGATTTGACCCACATCTGTGAAGAGCCTTCAGAAATTTTTGGGCGTTGCTAATTTTTATCGCCGTTTCATTGCCAACTTCTCTAGTGTGGTTAAACCCCTGACCGATTTGACAAAGAAAGGCGCTGATGTGACAAATTGGTTCTCTGAGGCTGTTGAGGCCTTTCAGGAGCTTAAATGCCGATTTACTTCTGCCCCTGTCTTGCGTCAGCCGGATGTTTCTCTTCCTTTTCAGGTTGAGGTTGACGCTTCTGAGATTGGGGCAGGGGCCGTTTTGTCACAGAGGAATTCTGATGGTTCCTTGATGAAGCCATGTGCCTTCTTTTCCCGAAAGTTTTCGCCTGCGGAACGCAATTATGATGTCGGCAATCGGGAGTTGTTGGCTATGAAGTGGGCATTTGAGGAGTGGCGACATTGGCTTGAGGGAGCCAAGCACCGCATTGTGGTCTTGACCGATCATAAGAATCTGATTTACCTCGAGTCGGCCAAGCGGCTGAACCCTAGACAGGCTCAGTGGTCCCTGTTTTTCTCCCGTTTTGACTTTGTGGTGTCATATCTTCCGGGATCTAAGAATGTTAAGGCGGATGCCCTCTCTAGGAGTTTTTTGCCTGATTCTCCTGGAGTCCTTGAGCCAGTTGGCATTCTTAGGGAAGGGGTGATTCTGTCTGCCATCTCCCCTGATTTGCGGCAGGCGCTTCAGGAATTTCAGGCTGATAAACCTGACCGCTGTCCTGTGGGGAAGCTGTTTGTTCCTGATAGATGGACAAGTAAGGTAATTTCTGAGGTCCATTGTTCTGTGTTGGCCGGTCATCCTGGGATTTTTGGTACCAGAGATTTGGTTGCTAGGTCCTTTTGGTGGCCTTCCTTGTCGCGGGATGTGCGTTCTTTTGTGCAGTCCTGTGGGACTTGTGCCCGGGCTAAGCCTTGCTGTTCCCGCGCTAGTGGGTTGCTTTTGCCTGTCCCGGAGAGGCCTTGGACGCATATTTCCATGGATTTTATTTCGGACCTTCCTGTGTCCCAGAGGATGTCTGTTATCTGGGTGGTTTGTGACTGGTTCTCTAAAATGGTCCATTTGGTGCCTTTGCCTAAATTACCTTCCTCCTCTGATTTGGTTCCACTATTTTTCCAGCATGTGCTTCGTTTGCATGGCATTCCAGAGAATATTGTGTCTGACAGAGGTTCCCAGTTTGTTTCCAGGTTTTGGCGGGCCTTTTGTGCTAAGATGGGCATTAATTTGTCTTTTTCTTCGGCGTTCCATCCTCAGACAAATGGCCAAACTGAGCGAACTAATCAAACCTTGGAAACCTATTTGAGATGCTTTGTGTCTGCTGATCAGGATGATTGGGTGGCTTTCTTGCCGTTGGCCGAGTTTGCCCTTAATAATCGGGCCAGTTCGGCTACTTTTTTTTCGCCTTTCTTTTGTAATTTTGGTTTCCATCCTCGTTTTTCTTCAGGGCAGGTTGAGCCTTCTGATTGTTCTGGTGTAGATTCCGTGATGGACAGGTTACAGCAGATTTGGACTCATGTGGTAGACAATTTGACGTTGTCTCAGGAAAAGGCTCAGCGTTTTGCTAACCGCCATCGGTGTGTTGGTCCTCGGCTTCGTATGGGGGATTTGGTCTGGTTATCCTCTCGTCATGTTCCTATGAAGGTTTCTTCCCCTAAGTTCAAGCCTCGGTTTATTGGTCCTTATAAGATTTCTGAGATTATCAATCCAGTGTCTTTTCGTTTGGCCCTTCCAGCCTCTTTTGCCATCCACAATGTTTTCCATAGATCTTTGTTGCGCAGATATGTGGTACCCGTTGTTCCATCTGTTGATCCTCCTGCCCCGGTATTGGTTGAGGGGGAGTTGGAATATGTGGTTGAGAAAATTTTGGATTCTCGTTTTTCGAGGCAGAGGCTTCAGTATCTTGTCAAGTGGAAGGGTTATGGCCAAGAGGATAATTCTTGGGTGGTTGCCTCCGATGTCCATGCCGCCGATTTGGTTCGTGCTTTTCATTTGGCTCGTCCTGATCGGCCTGGGGGCTCTGGTGAGGGTTCGGTGACCCCTCCTCAAGGGGGGGTACTGTTGTGAATTCCGCTCTTGGGCTCCATCCGGTGGTTGTAAGTGGCATTTTTGTGAATTCTGTTCTTGGGCTCCCTCCTGTGGTTTTGAGTGGTATGGCTGCTTCTGGGATTTAGCATCAACAGCTGTTTTCACTGATCGTCTTTCTGGCTCGGCTATACTAGTCTGGCCTGTTCCCTCATTCAATGCCAGTTGTCAATTGTTCCAGCCTGGAGTCACTGCTCTTTGGATTTCCCTGACACTCTGACCTGTTCAGCAAAGCTAAGTCCTTGCTTGTCCTTTTGCAGTTCACTTGTTGTGGACTTTGTTGTTCAGCACTTTCTATGTTTTGCTCATTTGTCCAGCTTATCAGTATGAACCTTTTCAGCTAAGCTGGAAGCTCTGGGCAGCAGAGTTTGCCCTCCACACCTTTAGTCAGGTGTGGAGATTTTTGCATTTCTCTGCGGTGGACTTTTTCTAGTTTTTATTACTGACCGCACAGTGTTCTGTCCTGTACTAATTCTATCTAGCTAGAAGTGGCCTCCTTTGCTAAATCTTGTTTCATACTATGTATGTCATTTCCTTCTCATCTCACAGTCATTATTTGTGGGGGGCTGTCCTATCCTTTGAGGATTTTCTCTGAGGCAAGATAGCTTTCCTGTTTCTACCTTTAGGGGTAGCTAGTTCTCCGGCTGTGACGAGGTGTCCAGGGAGTGACAGGAACATCCCACGGCTACTGCTAGTGTCTGTGCTAAGATCAGGAACTGCGGTCTGTATAGTTACCACCTGCTCAGAGCTAGTCGCATGTCGCTCCTACATCACCAGACCATAACACAAAACCTCTTCACCTGTGGCACAGTGTGGCGAAACCTCTTCACCTGTGGCAGAGTGTGGCAAAACCTCTTCACCTGTGGCAGAGTGTGGCGAAACCTCTTCACCTGTGGCAGAGTGTGGCGAAACCTCTTCGCCCGTGGCAGAGTGTGGCGAAACCTCTTCGCCCGTGGCAGAGTGTGGCGAAACCTCTTCGCCCGTGGCAGAGTGTGGCGAAACCTCTTCGCCCGTGGCAGAGTGTGGCGAAACCTCTTCGCCTGTGGCAGAGTGTGGCGAAACCTCTTCGCCCGTGGCAGAGTGTGGCGAAACCTCTTCGCCCGTGGCAGAGTGTGGCGAAACCTCTTCGCCCGTGGCAGAGTGTGGGGAAACCTCTTCGCCCGTGGCAGAGTGTGGCGAAACCTCTTCACCTGTGGCAGAGTGTGGCGAAACCTCTTCACCTGTGGCAGAGTGTGGCGAAACCTCTTCACCCGTGGCAGAGTTTGGCTAAACTAAATAGCAGATATTTTCGTCAAAGCATTTAAATGGAACGTACGCCGATGCTTGCGCGTTCCAGCTTCCATTGGCTCCCCGCATTGCTATTGCAGGTGATGGGTTACCTCCTGAAAGCTCCCGCCAATGGGATCTTGTTCCTTACTATTTTATCTATATTTCTGAATATTCTGGATTATCAGATGGTCATAAGGATCTAACACTAGGAGAGTTCTGTATCTAATAATATGCGGGTGCTTCTGAGAGCGGTTTTCCTTTAAGGAAAAAAATAGTCTTTTCTTGTATTTTTCCGCTGTAAGATTTGATCTCCGGGCTAAGAAGATTGTCCTAAACTCTGGGGAATAAGATGACCAGAAGTCGTAAACATTATGGTCTTAGTCAGTTCCTGCCTATCTGGAAGGTATATCACAAAATCGATAGTAGATAGGGCGCTCAGGCAACTGTTCAGGCGTAATGCTCCATCCATAAAGACAGTCGTTAAAAAACAATTATTACAGCTACAATTAACTTTTAATGATGTTTGATATTTTGTTTTATTGCATAATGCAAATGGTTATAAACACGGGAGGAAGAAATGCCCGCAGTAAGTAAGTGCCCCCGGTAATACATTATCAAACTGCTGGATCTAGATGGATTTTGGTGAAAGGTTAGACGGGGTTACTAAAGTCTAAGAGGCAGCGAGACATCAAATACTGTGAGACGTCCAATGTATCAAATAACAAAGTGTAAGGAAAAATATCATTCCTATAAATTCAAGGAAGAGAGAAAAATTAAGGGAAATCTGTCAGTGGCGCGATTGTATATAGAAATCAGCGCCGACCGTGCTAACTGTATGGTATAAATACAAGGAAAGGTGTGGAGTGGAGGTGTGCAAGAGAGGCCAAACTCCCACAGAGGTCAAACTGCCAAAGAGGCCAAACTGCCAAAGAGGCCAAACTCCCACTGAGGCCAAACTACCACTGAGGCCAAACTACCACAGAGGCCGAACTCTCACAGAGGCCAAAAACTCCCACAGAGGCCAAAAACTCGCACAGAGGCCAAAAACTCGCACAAAGGCCAAACTCCCACTGAGGCCAAAAACCCACTGAGGCCGAACTCCCACAGAAGCCGAACTCCCACAGAGGCCAAATTGCTCCTGGGGGTTGCCTGGTTGCTAGGGAATCCCCACATGTAATCAAGCTGTCTAGGAGCTGTAAATCATGCAGCTGCGGCAAGGAAAACTAAATCTCCAAGCACAAATACTTGGAGACTACCCAAGAGTGCTTGGGAAAACCCAAGCAACGAGTATACTCGCTCATCATAGGGATGCAATATAATCTGGAGTGAAATTTAAATGGAACCTGTCAGCAGGATTTTGCTCAGTAAACTACAGGCATTGTTGTGTTGCCGCTGTTATACTGATTAAAATGATACCTGGGGTGAAGAAATCCGTCTTGTGGTTCTTGTGCAATCAATGTTAGAAGTTTGCAGTTAATGATATGCAGGTGCTCTGGGGCGAGACTGTAGGCAGAGTCTTATCTTCCTGCTCTAAGCCAGAGAAACCAAGGAAAGACCTGCCCACAGGCTGCCCCGAAGCACTGTCTGTCTGTCTCTCTCTGTGTATCTGTCTCTCTCTCTCTGTATCTCTTTCTCTGTCTCTATGATGAGGAACATGTTTGTGCTTCAGGAGACCTATGGGTAGGTCTCTTCTTGATTTCTCTGGCTTAGAGCAGGAAGATAAGACTGTGTCTATAATCCCGAACAAGAACCACAAGACAGATTTCTTCCCCCTAGGTATTATTTTAATCAGTTCAACACTGCCAACCTGACAATGCCTGTAGTTTACTTAGCAAACTCCTGCTGACAAGCTCACTTTAAGGAATTTTCATCACGGTTTCAAATGTATCATATTCTGTTTTCTTCTAGGTTGTTCCATTTTTTCATAATTAGCAGATGTCCATTAATTATATTTTGCTGAGTTTTAAGTAGCACTTGCTAGGAATACACAGATTAAGAACCAAGACAAGCACAGAACTGATGAAAAAAACGAAGATTTTCTCCATCCACTGCCCTGTTAGAACAGATGAGACGACAGCTGGAGTGGAACTCACTCTGTTCTATTATTATCCTCCAGTGTCATTACATTTGCCAGTAATGGAGGATTCATGGGCGCAGATATTTGTCTGTCGCTATGATACAGATATGAAGACGATGAAGACCAGGCCACAATGTCCTAATACTACTAACAGATGAATGACAAGGTTCTGCCTCTGCGTTTTACTCTCTGCGCCGCTCTGGCTGTTTCGGAGTTATTTACGGGATATGGCAGATCTTGCATCCTAGGGAGCACATTCACCGATGATGAGCAGCGATTGTCACAATATATTTTTGCTCGCACTATAAAAAGGTGTCGTGCTGAGACACATTTTCTCTTTTATATCCGAGTATACTAACAAGCATCTGTAACGTAAGGTGCCTCAACTTTGACAAACTCTTTAATCTAAAAAGTTTTCACGTTCTACTTTTCCCTGTAATGATATAAGAGTCTGGCAGTAAGCGTGGAAAGAACATCCGTCATGAATGCGTGGAAGCAAATGAAAGCCACCTGAGTCATTTTTGGGTATTCGGGGTGCACAGGACGAGATGACCCATACCATGAAGAAGTAAAGCCACCGAACTTCAATCATGTCTCCTGTAATGATGACTTGGCTTGGCAATGATTGGTCGGAAATGTAAGTTATCGGATTGACTATGAGTCATGAGGGTTCGGAGTCTGCGATCCTTGTCATGGAGGTTGGGGTTTGTGGCGTAGCATCCATGAGTGGTCCATCAGTGTTTTTTTTTTGGAGGGAATATCTTCTTTCTTCAGAACAAATGATGAGGCATATTGAAATCCAACCTTCTTGAGCCGATCCCGATGTGGCCAACTTTGATGCAATTATTAGGGTGTGTTTACTTTGCTTGACCACCACCCGGTCAATCAGATGTTTGCCGATCGGTGCTCGCTTAATATTCTGTCTAGACAGACCGACCTCACTTCCGATGTGCACAGAACGGAGAGGAGTAAATTGATTGACCAGGACCCTGGTCTAGCGGACAGATCAGTACTTTGTGGCTGTTGGGTGGGAGCCCCGAGAACTACCTTGAACCTGACAACAGTTTCTTAGTTATCGTTGCAGTGTGACACACATACAACTTTTCACCGGGTCAACTATTCAAAAGTGGACCTGCAGATGCCGGCAAATGGGATGAAGTTTGCAGGACCCATCCGCAAAATAGTGGCATGTCCGCGGCACCAGGATGCTGCAAATGTATCCGCTCACCTCTAGAATACAACATTCGCTAATACAATCGTCCTGTGCGCAATGGAATGTCATTGTTCTCGGCAGCATATATCCTGATTACACAAGATGAAGTGCTGCCGAGAACGATGGTTTTTGTTATGACCCCAATGGCGAGGGTCTCAGAGGAACGTGGAAGTCTGCAGAATACAAAAATCCAGCTCATAGGGCAGTGGTAACTGGGTTGACCATATATCTACTCCTAACGCCAACACTAGAAGTAGCCGGGGATCATTCCTACGTTGATTCTAGATGACACGCGCCAGCCGGAGAATCTAGCTACCCCTAGTAGAGGAAAACAAAGACCTTTCTTGCCTCCAGAGAAGGGGACCCCAAAGCTGGATAGAAGCCCCCCACAAATAATGACGGTGAGGTAAGAGGAAATGACAAACACAGAAATGAACCAGGTTTAGCACAGAGAGGCCCGCTTGCTGATAGCAGAATAGAGAAAGGTAACTTATATGGTCAACAAAAACCCTATCAAAATCCACACTGGAAATTCAAGAACCCCCGAACCGTCTAACGGTCCGGGGGGAGAACACCAGCCCCCTAGAGCTTCCAGCAAAGGTCAGGATATAGATTTGGAACAAGCTGGACAAAAATACAAAACCAAAACAAATAGCAAAAAGCAAAAGGCAGACTTAGCTGATATAACTGGAACCAGGATCAGTAGACAAGAGCACAGCAGACTAGCTCTGATAACTACGTTGCCAGGCATTGAACTGAAGGTCCAGGGAGCTTATATAGCAACACCCCTAACTAACGACCCAGGTGCGGATAAAAGGAATGACAGAAAAACCAGAGTCAAAAAACTAGTAACCACTAGAGGGAGCAAAAAGCAAATTCACAACAGTACCCCCCCCTTAGTGAGGGGTCACCGAACCCTCACCACGACCACCAGGGCGATCAGGATGAGCGGCCAGTGCACACTCGTTCCAATGTGTCAGCACGGACCATTTCCGAAATTTTTGGCAATACACTTCAGCCTCGTCCTGCCCCTGAGACATAGCCAGCAAGGCCTTTTCTGCCTGAATCTCAAGATTGGGTTCCTCATAAAGTAAACCGAGCGCCAGAAAAAACGCATCAAGATCAGCCAATGCCGGATCTCCTGGCGCCAGCGAAAAAGCCCAATCCTGAGGGTCGCCCCGTAAGAACGAAATAACAATTTTTACTTGCTGAGCAGAATCTCCAGATGAACAGGGTCTCAGGGACAAAAACAATTTACAATTATTCACGAAATTCCTAAACTTAAACCTGTCTCCGGAAAACAGTTCAGGAATCGGTATTTTAGGTTCTGACCTAGGATTTCTGATAACATAGTCTTGTATGCCCTGCACACGAGTAGCCAGCTGGTCCACACTTGTAATCAAGGTCTGGACATTCATGTCTGCAGCAAGCATAGCCACTCTGAGGTAAAGGGGAAGAAGAAAAAAAAAAAAAAAACTCAGAATCTTCTTTCTTATAATCCCTCTTCTGCAATGCATTAAACATTTAATACTGGCCTGGCAAACTGTTATGACCCCAATGGCGAGGGTCTCAGAGGAACGTGGAAGTCTGCAGAATACAAAAATCCAGCTCATAGGGCAGTGGTAACTGGGTTGACCATATATCTACTCCTAACGCCAACACTAGAAGTAGCCGGGGATCATTCCTACGTTGATTCTAGATGACACGCGCCAGCCGGAGAATCTAGCTACCCCTAGTAGAGGAAAACAAAGACCTTTCTTGCCTCCAGAGAAGGGGACCCCAAAGCTGGATAGAAGCCCCCCACAAATAATGACGGTGAGGTAAGAGGAAATGACAAACACAGAAATGAACCAGGTTTAGCACAGAGAGGCCCGCTTGCTGATAGCAGAATAAAGAAAGGTAACTTATATGGTCAACAAAAACCCTATCAAAATCCACACTGGAAATTCAAGAACCCCCGAACCGTCTAACGGTCCGGGGGGAGAACACCAGCCCCCTAGAGCTTCCAGCAAAGGTCAGGATATAGATTTGGAACAAGCTGGACAAAAATACAAAACCAAAACAAATAGCAAAAAGCAAAAGGCAGACTTAGCTGATATAACTGGAACCAGGATCAGTAGACAAGAGCACAGCAGACTAGCTCTGATAACTACGTTGCCAGGCATTGAACTGAAGGTCCAGGGAGCTTATATAGCAACACCCCTAACTAACGACCCAGGTGCGGATAAAAGGAATGACAGAAAAACCAGAGTCAAAAAACTAGTAACCACTAGAGGGAGCAAAAAGCAAATTCACAACAGGTTTTCAAACATCATTTCACCAGTCAGGATCAAACTCTATAAAAAGTATCCACTTTTACTTTTCAACGGAGGTGACCAGAGAGCTTTGCATTCTCCTCCTGGGAGAGTTCTTTGTTATTTTCCTGGTTTAGTCAGTCTCACCAATCCCACTTATTTATAAGGTTACCGTGCAAAAGTGGCGCATATTATCTCAATAGTTAAGATGTTGTTTTCCTTTAAGAATGTATTGTTATCTTCTACTTGCTATCCTTAGGATAGGTCAGCAATATCACATTGGTGGGGAATCAACAACAGGCACCCCCAATTATCTCAATGAATTCAATGTAAGCTGAGCTGCAGTACCTGAGAATGGCCACTGCACAGTATGTGGCGCTGTGGTCTTTCACCTCCCTTTGGCCTTGGGACCTGCAATCAGTTGATCGGTGGGGATCCAAGGTGTCAAACTGATGCTATCACAGATCATAAGGAGAGGTAATCAATACTGTAGTCTTGGACAAACCCTTTAATACAGTTGATTTAAGAAGATAATCCCTGTTGTTCAAATTCACAACTGTGGCATATGTGCATCACAGAGGTTGTTCCCCTTTGGAGAAATGTCTTTCTGGCTTTGACTTTCCAAAATCAACAGTTTATTTGCGATGCTGGAGTGGGACCACTAGAAAATCAACTAATCTTTGCAGCGCCTGCATTCTACAAGAGGATGTTTTGGTGAGCCAACCCCTTAAATGACATCAGCATTACTGTCACTGGTGTGATGATGTCAGCATTGATGTCACTGGTGTGGTGATGTTGGCATTGATGTCACTGGTGTGGTGATGTCAGCATTAATGTCACTGGTGTGGTGATGTCAGCATTGGTGTCACTGGTGTGGTGATGTCAGCATTGGTGTCACTGGTGTGGTGATGTCAGCATTGATGTCACTGGTGTGGTGATGTCAGTATTGATGTCACTGGTGTGGTGATGTCAGCATTGGTGTCACTGGTGTGGTGATGTCAGCATTGGTGTCACTGGTGTGGTGATGTCAGCATTGATGTCACTGGTGTGGTGATGTCAGCATTGATGTCACTGGTGTGGTGATGTCAGCATTGATGTCACTGGTGTGGTGATGTCAGTATTGGTGTCACTGGTGTGGTGATGTCGGCATTGATGTCACTGGTGTGGTGATGTTAGCATTAATGTCACTGGTGTGGTGATGTCGGCATTGATGTCACTGGTGTGGTGATGTCAGTATTGGTGTCACTGGTGTGGTGATGTTAGCATTGATGTCACTGGTGTGGTGATGTCGGCATTGATGTCACTGGTGTGGTGATGTCGGCATTGATGTCACTGGTGTGGTGATGTTAGCATTAATGTCACTGGTGTGGTGATGTCGGCATTGATGTCACTGGTGTGGTGATGTCAGCATTGATGTCACTGGTGTGGTGATGTCAGCATTGATGTCACTGGTGTGGTGATGTCAGCATCGATGTCACTGGTGTGGTGATGTCAGCATTGATGTCACTGGTGTGGTGATGTCAGCATTACTGTCACTGGTGTGATGATGTCAGCATTGATGTCACTGGTGTGATGATGTCAGTATTGGTGTCACTGGTGTGGTGATGTCGGCATTGATGTCACTGGTGTGGTGATGTCAGTATTGGTGTCACTGGTGTGATGATGTCGGCATTGATGTCACTGGTGTGGTGATGTCAGTATTGGTGTCACTGGCGTGGTGATGTCAGCATTGATGTCACTAGTGTGGTGATGTCAGTATTGGTGTCACTGGTGTGGTGATGTCAGTATTGGTGTCACTGGTGTGGTGATGTCAGAATTGATGTCACTGGTGTGGTGATGTCAGCATTGATGTCACTGGTGTGATGATGTCAGTATTGGTGTCACTGGTGTGGTGATGTCAGTATTGGTGTCACTGGTGTGGTGATGTCGGCATTGATGTCACTGGTGTGATGATGTCAGTATTGGTGTCACTGGTGTGGTGATGTCAGTATTGGTGTCACTGGTGTGATGATGTCGGCATTGATGTCACTGGTGTGGTGATGTCAGCATTGATGTCACTGGTGTGGTGATGTCGGCATTGATGTCACTGGTGTGGTGATGTCAGCACTGATGTCACTGGTGTGGTGATGTCGGCATTGATGTCACTGGTGGGATGATGTCAGTATTGGTGTCACTGGTGTGGTGATGTCGGCATTGATGTCACTGGTGTGGTGATGTCAGCATTGATGTCACTGGTGTGGTGATGTCAGCATTGATGTCACTGGTGCGGTGATGTCAGTATTGGTGTCACTGGTGTGGTGATGTCAGCATTGATGTCACTGGTGTGGTGATGTCAGCATTGATGTCACTGGTGTGGTGATGTCAGTATTGGTGTCACTGGTGTGATGATGTCGGCATTGATGTCACTGGTGTGGTGATGTCAGTATTGGTGTCACTGGTGTGGTGATGTCGGCATTGATGTCACTGGTGTGGTGATGTCGGCATCGATGTCACTGGTGTGGTGATGTCAGTATTGGTGTCACTGGTGTGATGATGTCGGCATTGATGTCACTGGTGTGGTGATGTCAGTATTGGTGTCACTGGTGTGGTGATGTCGGCATTGATGTCACTGGTGTGGTGATGTCAGCATTGATGTCACTGGTGTGGTGATGTCGGCATTGATGTCACTGGTGTGGTGATGTCAGCACTGATGTCACTGGTGTGGTGATGTCGGCATTGATGTCACTGGTGTGATGATGTCAGTATTGGTGTCACTGGTGTGGTGATATCAGTATTGGTGTCACTGGTGTGGTGATATCAGTATTGGTGTCACTGGTGTGGTGATGTCAGTAATGGTGTCACTGGTGTGGTGATGTCAGTAATGATGTCACTGGTGTGGTGATGTCGGCATCGATGTCACTGGTGTGGTGATGTCGGCATCGATGTCACTGGTGTGGTGATGTCGGCATCGATGTCACTGGTGTGGTGATGTCGGCATTGATGTCACTGGTGTGGTGATGTCGGCATTGATGTCACTGGTGTGGTGATGTCAGCATTGATGTCACTGGTGTGGTGATGTCAGCATTGATGTCACTGGTGTGGTGATGTCGGCATTGATGTCACTGGTGTGGTGATGTCAGCATTGATGTCACTGGTGTGATGATGTCAGCATTGATGTCACTGGTGTGGTGATGTCAGCATTGATGTCACTGGTGTGGTGATGTCAGCATTGATGTCACTGGTGTGGTGATGTCGGCATTGATGTCACTGGTGTGGTGATGTCAGTATTGGTGTCACTGGTGTGGTGATGTCAGCATTGATGTCACTGGTGTGGTGATGTCAGCATTGATGTCACTGGTGTGGTGATGTTGGCATTGATGTCACTGGTGTGGTGATGTCAGCATTGATGTCACTGGTGTGGTGATGTCGGCATTGATGTCACTGGTGTGGTGATGTTGGCATTGATGTCACTGGTGTGGTGATGTCAGCACTGATGTCACTGGTGTGGTGATGTCGGCATTGATGTCACTGGTGTGGTGATGTTGGCATTGATGTCACTGGTGTGGTGATGTTGGCATTGATGTCACTGGTGTGGTGATGTTGGCATTGATGTCACTGGTGTGGTGATGTCAGCAATGATGTCACTGGTGTGGTGATGTCAGCATTGATGTCACTGGTGTGGTGATGTCAGCATTGATGTCACTGGTGTGGTGATGTCAGCATTGATGTCACTGGTGTGGTGATGTTGGCATTGATGTCACTGGTGTGGTGATGTTGGCATTGATGTCACTGGTGTGGTGATGTCAGCATTGATGTCACTGGTGTGGTGATGTTGGCATTGATGTCACTGGTGTGGTGATGTTGGCATTGATGTCACTGGTGTGGTGATGTTGGCATTGATGTCACTGGTGTGGTGATGTTGGCATTGATGTCACTGGTTTGGTGATGTCAACTTTGATTTCACTGGTGTTGAGACGTCAGCATTGATCTCACTGAGGTGGTAATGTCAGAAGTCCAAGAACTCAGGGAGGTCATTTTGGTCCAAGCAGTTGGTTTTAGAACCTAGTAATGTCCATTAATATTAGGCTACTTTCACACTAGCGTTAACTGCAATACGTCGCAAATGCGTCGTTTTGCCGAAAAAACGCATCCTGCAAAAGTGCTTGCAGGATGCGTTTTTTCAGCATTGACTAACATTAGCGACGCATTTGCGACGCATTGCCACACGTCGCAACCGTCGTGCGACGGTTGCGCCGTGCTGTGGCGGACCGTCGGGACCAAAAAACGTTACATGTAACGTTTTTTGCTCCCGACGGTCCACTTTTTCTCACCACGCATGCGCGGCCGGAACTCCGCCCCCACCTCCCCGCACCTCACAATGGGGCAGCGGATGCGCTGGAAAAATGCATCCGCTGCACCTGTTGTGCGGCGGAGACAACGCTAGCGTCGGGGACCTCGGCCCGACGCACCGCGACGGGCCGAGCCCGAAGCTAGTGTGAAAGAAGCCTTACCGGTAGGATATGCACAATTAGTTGACTTATTTAGATTGTCAATAGGGGGATGCGTAGTTCCTCAATCAGCTGAAAGAACCCTCAAAAAGAAACCTCCTACTCTTTGTAGGACCAGGCCATCTAAACAGAAATATAGACCAGTTCCTGAATTCAAGGAGAACAGTGTAATACCTAATTCTTCCATTGGAGGTGCTGCAGGGAAAACACATATAGTCCACTGATTACAGATGATCGCTGAAGGTCACATCTGCTCATCATGGGAGGAACTTGTTATAATAAAAGGACTACTTTTGAGAGAATTTTCTGGCTGGAGCAAACATAAAATTATAATCATTTTTTTTTCCACCAGACTCTAGCATGAACCTGGACCATCCCTTAAAGCTGTGATTAGACACAAGCACAAACCCCATCGTGGAGACCACTTTCCAGTAGCCATAGAAACCCGCCTCATTTATTAGAGAAAAGCAGAGAGACCCACAAGGAGACCAGTTTTTCCAGAACAGTATCCTTCATCATGAATTCAGCCTCTGGGTCTCTGCAGCTAAAGTTCATGATCCTGCGCTTTTAAGTGCTGAATTGTACTTGCCAGCCCATCCTTCTAAATTACAAAGGATGGATTTTTCCAGCCCCCTTGTTCCATCCATCTCTTTCCAGATCTCTGCGAAAATCTGCAAATTTGTGTCCTCCTTCGAAAAAAAAAAATGCTATTAAAGCTCCGATATCTTCTATTTTTACAGCTTTTTCCATAGTTAAAAAAAAACAACTTAGCGTCTGTTTGAGTCCATCCAAAAGTAGCCGACCTGGCGAGCATCATCATCATCTATATTGTGAAGGTGGCAAGATCAATTCTAAAACTATTTTGCCAATAAAAAGGCCGCTCCTTCTCATTCAGAGGGTGGAGGATGTGAGATGATCAATGTTTAATAGATTCCTTCAAGACAATATTGCACAAACATTACCATCAGATGCATGCTTAATTAAGCCCAATTATTGCATGCAAAGGGCAAGGCACAAGTGCACTGAAAAGGAGTCCTGTGGGATTGCATTCATACTTAAAGTGGCTTTCTTAATTGCACGGCTTCAGTAACAGAATCGCAAGGCTTCTTTCTTGTTTGAACCACAAATCAATGGATGTTTGTCTCGTACATACTAAGACGGCACTCGAGGCATTCTGGTTACTGCAGCAACTATAAGGCCACATGCACACATTGCAGAAAGGTGTGCAGATTTTTCGGCACTGATTTTGGTAAATCCGCAGATAAACGGCACTGTGGATTTACTGCGGAATTACCGCGGATTTATCGCGTTTTTTTTGTGGTTTTTGGACGGATTCCACCTGCGGTGTTACAACTGCGGATTCCTATTATGGAGCAGGTGTAAACCGCTGCGGAATCCGCGGTTTCCGCGCGTTTTTTTTTCCGCAGCATGTGCACTGCGGATTTTGTTTTCCATAGGTTTACATGGTACTGTAAACTCAGGGAAAACTGCTGCGAATCCGCAGTGGCCAATCCACTGCGGATCCGCAGCAAAATCCTCAACGTGTGCACAAACCCTCACACATGTCTCTGACTACTAGAATACTGCCCCTATGTACCAGAATATAACTACTATAATACTGCTCATATATACAAGAATATAACTACTATAATACTGCTGATATGTACAAGAATATAACTACTATAATACTGCCCCTGTGTACAAGAATATAACTACTATAATACTGCCCCTATGTACAAGAATATAACTACTATAATACTGCCCCTATGTACAAGAATATAACTACTATAATACTGCCCCTATGTACAAGAATATAACTACTATAATACTGCCCCTATGTACAAGAATATAACTACTATAATACTGCCCCTATGTACAAGAATATAACTACTATAATACTGCCTCCTATGTACAAGAATATAACTACTATAATACTGCCCCTATGTACAAGAATATAACTACTATAATACTGCCCCTATGTACAAGAATATAACTACTATAATACTGCCCCTATGTACAAGAATATAACTACTATAATACTGCCCTTATGTACAAGAATATAACTACTATAATACTGCCCCTATGTACAAGAATATAACTACTATAATACTGCTCCTATGTACAAGACTATAACTACTATAATGCTGCCCCTATGTACAAGAATATAACTACTATAATACTGCCCCTATGTACAAGAATATAACTACTATACTACTGCCCCTATGTACAAGAATATAACTACTATAATACTGTTCTTATGTACAAGAATATAACTACTATAATACTGCTGATATGTACAAGAATATAACTACTATAATACTGCCCCTATGTACAAGAATATAACTACTATAATACTGCTCCTATGTACAAGAATATAACTACTATAATACTGCTCCTATGTACAAGACTATAACTACTATAATGCTGCCCCTATGTACAAGAATATAACTACTATAATACTGCCCCTATGTACAAGAATATAACTACTATACTATTGCCCCTATGTACAAGAATATAACTACTATAATACTGTTCTTATGTACAAGAATATAACTACTATAATACTGCTGATATGTACAAGAATATAACTACTATAATACTGCCCCTATGTACAAGAATATAACTACTATAATACTGCTCCTATGTACAAGAATATAACTACTATATTACTGCCCCAATGCACAAGAATATAACTACTATAATACTGCCCCTATATACAAGAATATAGCTTCTATAATACTGCTCCTATGTACAAGAATATAACTACTATCACAAAATAATAAGTTTTCATGTAACCTTTAATAAGATGTGTAGTAGAGGGGTGACACGGACACTAAACTTCAGGAGGGCAAATTTCCAACGGATGAGAGAGGATCTTGATGCAATTAACTGGGACGATATCCTGAGACACAAAAATACACAAAGAAAATGGGAGACATTTATTAGCATCCTGGATAGGACCTGTGCACAGTATATACCGTATGGGAATAAACATACTAGAAATAGGAGGAAACCAATATGGCTAAATAGAGCTGTAAGGGGCGCAATAAGGGACAAAAAGAAAGCATTTAGAGAATTAAAGGAAGTAGGTAGTGAGGAGGCATTAAATAAATACAGAAAATTAAATAAATTCTGTAAAAAGCAAATCAAGGCAGCAAAGATTGAGACAGAGAGACTCATTGCCAGAGAGAGTAAAAATAATCCCAAAATATTCTTTAACTATATAAATAGTAAGAAACTAAAAAATGACAGTGTTGGCCCCCTTAAAAATAGTCTGGGTGAATTGGTGGATGAGGATGAGGAAAAAGCCAATATGCTAAATGACTTTTTTTCATCAGTATTTACAAAAGAAAATCCCATGGCAGACAAAATGACTAGTGATAAAAATTCCCCATTAAATGTCACCTGCTTAACCCAGCAGGAAGTACAGCGGCGTCTAAAAATCACTAAAATTGATAAATCTCCGGGCCCGGATGGGATACACCCCCGAGTACTGCAGGAACTAAGTACAGTCATTGATAGACCATTATTTTTAATCTTTAAAGACTCCATAATAACAGGGTCTGTACCACAGGACTGGCGTATAGCAAATGTGGTGCCAATATTCAAAAAAGGGGCAAAAACTGAACTCGGTAATTATAGGCCAGTAAGCTTAACCTCTACTGTGGGTAAAATCCTGGAGGGCATTCTAAGGGATGCTATGCTGGAGTATCTGAAGAGGAATAACCTCATGACCCAGTATCAGCACGGGTTTACTAGGGACCGTTCATGTCAGACTAATTTGATCAGCTTCTATGAAGAGGCAAGTTCCGGACTGGACCAAGGGAACCCAGTGGACGTAGTATATATGGACTTTTCCAAAGCTTTTGATACGGTGCCACACAAAAGGTTGTTACATAAAATGAGAGTAATGGGGATAGAGGAAAATATGTGTAAGTGGGTTGAGAGCTGGCTCAGGGATAGGAAACAAAGGGTGGTTATTAATGGAGCACACTCGGACTGGGTCACGGTTAGCAGTGGGGTACCACAGGGGTCAGTATTGGGCCCTCTTCTTTTTAACATATTTATTAATGACCTTGTAGGGGGCATTCAGAGTAGAATTTCAATATTTGCAGATGACACTAAACTCTGCAGGGTAATCAATACAGGGGAGGACAATTTTATATTACAGGATGATTTATGTAAACTAGAAGCTTGGGCTGATAAATGGCAAATGAGCTTTAATGGGGATAAATGTAAGGTCATGCACTTGGGTAGAAGTAATAAGATGTATAACTATGTGCTTAATTCTAAAACTCTGGGCAAAACCGTCAATGAAAAAGACCTGGGTGTATGGGTGGATGACAAACTCATATTCAGTGGCCAGTGTCAGGCAGCTGCTACAAAGGCAAATAAAATAATGGGATGTATTAAAAGAGGCATAGATGCTCATGAGGAGAACATAATTTTACCTCTATAGAAGTCACTAGTTCGACCACACTTAGAATACTGTGCACAGTTCTGGTCTCCGGTGTATAAGAAAGACATAGCTGAACTGGAGCGGGTGCAGAGAAGAGCGACCAAGGTTATTAGAGGACTGGGGGGTCTGCAATACCAAGATAGGTTATTACACTTAGGGCTATTTAGTTTGGAAAAACGAAGACTAAGGGGTGATCTTATGTTAATGTATAAATATATGAGGGGACAGTACAAAGACCTTTCTGATGATCTTTTTAATCATAGACCTGAGACAGGGACAAGGGGGCATCCTCTACGTCTGGAGGAAAGAAGGTTTAAGCATAATAACAGACGCGGATTCTTTACTGTAAGAGCAGTGAGACTATGGAACTCTCTGCCGTATGATGTTGTAATGAGTGATTCATTAATTAAATTTAAGAGGGGACTGGATGCCTTTCTGGAAAAGTATAATGTTACAGGGTATATACACTAGATTCCTTGATAAGGCGTTGATCCAGGGAACTAGTCTGATTGCCGTATGTGGAGTCGGGAAGGAATTTTTTTCCCCATGGTGGAGTTACTCTTTGCCACATGGGGTTTTTTTGCCTTCCCCTGGATCAACATGTTAGGGCATGTTAGGTTAGGCTATGGGTTGAACTAGATGGACTTACAGTCTTCCTTCAACCTTAATAACTATGTAACTATGTAACTATAATACTGCCCCTATGTACAAGAATATAGCTACTATAATACTTCCCCTATGTACAAGAATATAACTACTATATTACTGCCCCTATGCACAAGAATATAACTACTATAATACTGCCCCTATGTACAAGAATATAACTACTATAATACTGTTCCTATGCACAAGAATATAGCTACTATAATACTTCCACTATGTACAAGAATATAACTACTATAATACTGCTCCTATGTACAAGAATATAACTACTAAAATACTGCCCCTATGTACATGTACAAGAATATAACTACTATAATACTGCCCCTATGTACAAAATATAACAACTATAATACTGCCTCTATGTACAATATAACTACTATAATACTGCCCCTATGTACATGAATATAACTAGTATAATACTGCCCCTATGTACAAGAATATAACTACTATAATACTGCCCCCTATGTACAAGAATATAACTACTATAATACTACTCCCTATGTACAAAATATAACAACTATAATACTGCCTCTATGTACAATATAACTACTATAATACTGCCCCTATGTACATGAATATAACTACTATAATACTGCCCCCTACGTACAAGAATATAGTTACTATAATACGGCCCCTATGTACAAGAATATAACTACTATATTACTGCCCCTATGTAGAAGTATATAACTACTATAATACTGCCCCTATGCACAAGAATATAACTACTATAATACTGCTCCTATGTAGAAGAATATAACTACTATAATACTACTCCCTATGTACAAAATATAACAACTATAATACTGCCTCTATGTACAATATAACTACTATAATACTGCCCCTATGTACATGAATATAACTACTATAATACTGCCCCCTACGTACAAGAATATAGCTACTATAATACGGCCCCTATGTACAAGAATATAACTACTATAATACTGCCCCTATGTATAAGAATATAACTACTATAATACTGCCCCCTATGTACAAGAATATAACTACTATAATACTGCCCCTATATACAAGAATATAACTACTATAATACTGCCCCTATATACAAGAATATAACTACTATAACACTGCCCCTATGTACAAGAATATAACTACTATAATACTGCCCCTATATACAAGAATATAACTGCTATAATACTGCTCCTATGTACAAGAATATAACTGCTATAATACTGCTCCTAAGTACAAGAATATAACTACTATAATACTGCCCCCTATGTACAAGAATATAACTACTATAATACTGCCCCTATGTACAAGAATATAACTGCTATAATACTGCTCCTATGTGCAAGAATATAAAATACTCCCCCTTTTTACAATAATATAACTGCCATAATATAGCAAGGCATGATGGAGAAGCTCGCACAGTTGTACCTGAGCTCAAGTGAGCCTTCTCTGGTTCTTGCAATCTTTTGCATTGTGTAAATTGACAGTGGACAAACTTCAAAGATTCCCACCAAATCGAATTGTACGTACTTCTTCTACGGATATAGTAAAGTGCACCACAAATTAGATTTTAATTGTTACGTTTGGTAATGAGGTTGTCAGAGCAGAGTCATGTTCTTCAGTAAATGCAGGTGGTTTTGTAAGATTGACTGAGACGTGGCGCTATCCTCTTGTCAGATGTAATATCGGTGAAAGAATAATCTACAGATATTCCTGCATCATAGCAGAGAACATAGAAAAATAAATAAAAAAATAAAATCTTCTCATACGCTGCCACTGTAGGTGAAATCCAGATTGGCGCTGAGAAACATAACGTCCCATATTACGATACCTTGACCAGGAGATTAGCATTTAGGAGACCCCCAAAATATCACTTGCAATGTTCCCCCCACTAAACTTACTCATTACCAGCTTGGCAAAGGAATTAAAAATAGGCAAATTATGCCTAAAAATGCATTATGGCACAATATTTACAATAAAAATATGAAAGTATTCCAAATTCCTAAGTCTTCAACCAATATGGGTAAAACTAAATGTGTTGTCCAGAACTAGAAAAAAACCATGGCTGCTTTTCCCAATCTCATACCTCATGTACGGTAGCAAAGTAAGCGATGCAATCATTGAGCTTACCATGAACAAACCAGAAAAATCTCTGATGTCTGGTCAGTACATGTTCCTACCCGAGTAACCATTGGAGCCAATTACTTTTTGTATGATAACATAATCATTACTGTTGACGACCAATCGTAAAAGTCGATATCGTCAAACATGTTCTTCGCGTCATGGCCAACTTTACACTAGACCTGGTTTGCCTTATAGTTCACGTTCTCCGAAAACTCAAGTTATCCCAAAACACCCAACATGACTGAGTTGACCAAAGGAGTTTATCCACCACAGTAGTCTGAAAAGACCCATGGATTTTATCTTTGAGAGGCCATGGAAACTGAACCCAGTTTTTTTTTTCACAGATATTGCCAACAAAATTGGAAATATTGGTCTGGAAAACAAATTTTGTAAATTGACTGTATAGTGTAAGTATATTTTGGACATAACACACTCTCCAAACCCTTCAGAGATTTTCTTGATAGCTAATGGACTGGTTTCTGTAAGAGTCAAAGTTACATGACCCAAGTACATATTTATATGGTCACACGGCACAGTCAAAAATGATCATCTGAGGTCATCCATTGGACAACAGATTGGCGAGTTTTTGGAAATGGCAGACCATTTCACCAAGAATCTTCATCAGTTTAGATTTTCTTACAAAACAACAATTGACAACAAAATTTTCCTCAAAAATTGGTTGAACCAAAATACTTTTTTTTATTGTTTAGAACTTTATTAATTACTGAGAACTCAATGTATAAACTTTCTAACTTATCCAATTAAAAGGAAACTATTTAAACCAAGCAGAGCTGTGGCCAAACAGTTCGGTGCACCTTCCCACCTATTTTGCCACCTCTTCGTCGATTGATAGCTTGGCTTTTCAGGAGCCTGAGAAAGTCAGAGATAGATGGAAAACAGCTAGGTGGTAGGGTTTAGCAGAGTTGCTAGTCCACTCCAAGGGTGCACAAAGCAGCTGTTCTTGATTTGAGCAGACATTTTGTACTGGCAGACTTCATTTATGGTTCCCGTTGAGGTCTCACAGTCTTATTTTCCCTGAGGCTCATTGTATACGGTGATTGCGCTTTTTCTGTAGACCACAGAGCATAACTTACATTAATCGTTTTTGTCTAAATATTTTTGACAGAACTTCAAAAATATTGTTTCATTTTTAATTTTTCGGAAATTCTACTATACATGACATCTCCTAGTTACATAGTACAAGATGGCTTTGAGGACGTTTGGACATCTAAACCAAAAAAATGCTAATTTTATTTAAGAAGTCCCAATTCACTTACTCAACTAAAAGTTTCACAGAGGTCACCAGATAGATGGTAAATATATTGGACTACTATGGAGTTTGACATAGGGTAGACCATGGTGTAAGGTCTAAAGGCCCAGCTTTTTTCACATCACTGGGACCTAATGGACTTATCATTAAGCATAGAAAAGTGTGCCAGAAATGCTCCTCATCAGAGCTAACCCCTTTCAGAATGACCCCATCACCACCAGCTGCTTTATATTCCTGTAGTGGATGGATGGCGCCAGTTTACAAGACTGGAAGCAAGTCTTACAGGACAGCTCTCCTTTCTCGTTCATCAGTGGTCGTCCCAAAGTAAAACCCTTTTCACAATATTAATATGAACTTATAGGACTTATGAACATAGGTCTTGTTTATTAGACAACTCCATTGAATAGTATAATATACACTGACAGTGACGAGGGTGGGACATTCACTGACTTCCAGTTATAAACTTATCAACACTGATATTGCAACACCAAGAAGGAAAAGTGATGGAGTAATGGAAATCATGGGATGGGCAGACATGTTGATGATCTGCAAATGATCAAAAGATGGAAAAAAAACCTTTCAAAACGTCTCGATTTATTCAGTGTGGAGTATGAGCGGCATGTGCAGAAATCTCGGCACTTCCAGCCTCGGCTGCTATCGATGAGGTTATTAATGGTCATCTGAGGAAGGTTCTGCAGTGCTGAATGCACTTGATCATGGAAATCATCAGCATCAGCTGCTGGCAGCTCCCTTTGCGATTGGCGATCAATGACAACTCAGATGTGCTTGATGGGAGACAAGCCAGGAGATGTTGAAGATCATGGTAGCATCTTTAGACCATGCAGGCTGCTCATAGTAGCATATACAAAATGCAGCCTGGCATTGACATGTTGAAAAACGGCTCCTGGGACACTTTCACGCTCCACCATGAAAGCCTCGTCATGTGTTGCCCACTTGGTCTCCAGACCAATGTCCGGCTATCATTACATCCAAGACAACAGCGGGACTCAACACTGAAGGGGACAGACCTCAATTCCAGGCTTCATCTCCATCTAGCTCTGCACCATGATAACCTTTGAGAGTGGTGGCATGGGGTCAATGAACCACCTATAGATGGACACCTGGCTTGTAGCCTAACTTCACGCGGGTGCCTTTTGATGGTTTCAGAAAACGTTGTGTGACGCCTTGGACTCGATGTGTGACGTCTGATTTCACTTACAGTATAGAATAGATAATTTTGTACCATTCTTTGAAGCTGACAAGGTCAAGTGGGAAACGCCGTGAAGAGGACTTCATGAGAGAGCATCACATACCTTTCCCTTACATTATGGTGAGGGGTGGCATAATTTAGGGTGTCCGGACCCATATATTCGTTATTCCAGGTTCACTAACAGCTCGACTTTACATTGATTTAGTTGTTGACCCAGTGCTACAGCCATTTCTCTAAAGTGTACCAGGAGCCGTTTTTCAACACGACAACCCCGGTCACACGTTTCTAGTGCTACTGTTAGCATCCTGTGTGGCTTAAATGTACTCCCATGGCTGCAGGGTCTCCAGACTTGTCTCCATTTCATCACTTACATATCTTTAACATATCTATCCATCCTTTTATTTGTATCATCCCACAACTTTTTTTTCTTGGTGCTACAATTTCAATGTTGAGGAGTGAAGATAACATCTTCTAAACTCCAGTAGGTGGATTTACCCTTTAGAAGAAAAAAAAACATTTTATCATCACCAATAATCCTCTACAATACTCCTTATCGTTACATTATTGACTGAACAAACAACCGAAACCAGCAGAAGAAAAAAAAAAACACAAAACAAAACCTTTACAATAACTGTTATTCTCCCCGTACAAGTGCATAAAATGTCAACCAAATAATCACATGACATGAAATATACCAGGTGGAAATGCCAGGTCACGTTGTATCACCCAGGCATTAAAAAAGGGGTTAAGAAGGTGATTAATAAATGCAAAGTCATAGCTTTGTCCTTTAGAAGAAAAAAAAGAGAAAAAACATGCTTTTTTTACACTTTTCAAACCTGCTGTAAAAATGTGCCATTTATTTTTGAAGAAACCATGGCTTCCTATTTATCCAGGCCCTGCTGTGCCGTAATGTCACCTCACTTAACAATGCCCGGCTAGACATTTTGACAGTGTCAGGAGTCATTCAGAAAGGAAAGCAAAAAAAAAGCTTTGAATAACTCTGTGAAATATCCGTTCAACTTGAAGCTTTGCAATATATATTTTTTCATTTCGGCCAACAATCACTGAATAAAAAGTTTCTCTGTCACTTTTGGCTGTAAAATGCTTTCTTGGGAAACTTTTTGTTTTCTTTTTGTATTCTCGGAGTTCAATAACCCATGCAACCTTTCAATTAGCAATTAATGAGCAGACGGGGAGGACTCGTTAGCGATTTTGGCGAGAAGGTGTTGTTGCCTTTTTCCTGATGAGAATCAAATCAACGCACAAAAGAAAACAAAAAAAACTTGACACAACTCAGCTGCAGTTTTTTTGGAAAAGTCGATCTGAGAAAGGTTCCCCGCCATGTGTTAGGTTTGTTGCTGGGTCTACGAGTCTTTTGAGATACGCAGCTGGTGCCTTTGAAGAACCTGGATGGAATTTAAATTTGGTAGATATGTGTGGCGGCAGGGAGGAAAGTCAGAACATTAAAGTCAGCGGCAGATGTTGACACGAAACGTAAACAGAGGGAACAATATGTAGAAAAATATAGTAAAAAAATATCCATTTGTCCCATTGTCTGGTAGTCATTTTGCCGGTGGATTTCATTATTCTGCTGTCACTTCCCGCATTCGAGAAAGGCTACTACACCACCTGAAGAGTGATTTCCTCTAGCGGAAGTTGTATTGTGTTGAAACGAACAAATATTTTTGTTTTTACAAAGTCTATATTTTTCAAATTTTTGCATCCAACACATTTTAACTTAACTTTGTGCATCAAGTTGGATGTTTGTAATATTCAGTTGTCAGTGGTAGACATGTGTATTTTCTTGGCATGTAAAGATGTCCCTTCTATGCTTCTCTGCATTCAAGAGACGTGGGATGAATGTCTGAATGTCTTGAAGATTTTTGAGGAACCCAACAGATTGCTAACATTGGGAAACCTGGTGCTCCATCTACTCCAACTGTAAGTCGATGTTGATCAAGAGTTTCGAGCACCGATACAAGCCAACATCTCTTCGGACATATGGACATCATGGTTGGGTGGTTCCATTGTATGAGCAGCTCCTGTTTTGCTGGGCTGGGTGTATCCATTCATTTCAGGGGGAATGTTGGGCTGCTCATGGTTTCCTTCACGCATCAATATCAATTGGTTACAGAGGGCTGACCCATAACCATCAGTTGAACATGATGCTATTTCTTTTTAGAAAGACTTTTTCTCAACAAGATGGACCCTTTCAATTCTGCAAGTACAGGACCAGTCACAACAAGTTTCTATGATTTGATTTCCATCAAACAACCAAGATCTCAACTTCCTAAGGATCATGAGAGGAGTAAGAGCGATACCTAAAAGTTTGTATTTTTGAGTAGAGTTTTACGACAAAGTTAGGGACTTGAATTAGAGACCGAGATGGGTGGCAGCCCCAAGGAATAAGCTACTTTCCGTGATTGAACCGGCAGAAATTTTCAACGGTCAACAGTCACAATTTCTTCAGACCAGAAATCAAAGAGATAAAATAAATACATTATAACAATGACAATGTATCGGGGGATTACTTCATATACACTTTGGTCACTTCACCTTTAATACTGGGAGTATAGATAAAAATGTAAAGCCTGGAGGCTCTGGAATCCGCCACCCTCAAATCCTCTTTAACTAGACATCTTGACCTCATGGAAAAAAAAATATAGCCCTAGGAAGATTTAAAGCAGCGCTGGCTTGTTCAAGTCATTTCATCTCAATTCGCCACTCAAGGGATTGATGAAAAACTATTACATGCAAGGTGAGATATGGCAGCACTGAATGCTAGCCTATTTGCTGAGAAGGGATTTCAAGATGAGTGGGTCTAACAAAAATCCAGATTACCATCAATATACTTCTATAAACTCATCATATCGCAATATGTGGTGGTGGTAGATTCTACAAGTTTTATATGTTGGAAGAAAAACCTCTGTTAGTGATTTTTGTATTTACCGGGATGGACTTGGTAATGGAAGCTTATCTTAGGTTCCCTATTTCAAGCACCATACATAAGATTGATTTAAAAGAGTAGTATACTGGAAAGTATAAAATGGCTACCATGTAGGAGTGAAATGATGACATTTTTAACACTTTATTCATAATACTTTAATTGTTGTTGTAAAGTCTGTGTAACCTCTCTATATGGCTGGCTGTGCTGCAGCTTCTGAAATAGTTGCCGAAAGCACAAAGCCCTAATTTTCTGCTTCCCCCCGGGAATGACATCTATATACTTTTTTGTGAGCATGTTATCCCTGCTCTATCCCTCACTTCTTTCAAAGTTGCCTAGTGAAGGTAGGTGAGAAATACCAGCATGGAGTGCAGGCAGAAGATTGTACACAACAGATAAGTGTATATGAGAGTGAGGCGAGCACCCACAGTAGGGTGTGAAAGATCACATAGACTGTACCCATTCTCCTTTACCCAGTGAAGATTATCTTTTGTTGTCCAAAAGTAATCATTTTCAGCAGCACATCGCCCTGTGTAAACAGGACCTGTGCTGCCGAGAACAATGCCAGCCTATATGCACAAACTGATTGCCGAATATTACGTGATCTGTCTGTCTAAACAAATTGTTTAATTGCATTATGTAAATTGTAAAGCAACCACAACAGAGTCTGCAGGGGATGAAAGATCAAACAGGCTGAATCAGAATGCAGAGAGGGAGGAGAGCATTTATAGCAGAGTCTTCAGTGGGGGTGAGAGATGAAACAGGCTGAATCAGAATGTAGAGAGGGAGGAGAGCACTTATAGCAGAGTCTTCAGTGGGGGTGAGAGATGAAACAGGCTGAATCAGAATGTAGAGAGGGAGGAGAGCACTTATAGCAGAGTCTTCAGTGGGGGTGAGAGATGAAACAGGCTGAATCAGAATGTAGAGAGGGAGGAGAGCACTTATAGTAGAGTCTGCAGGGGATGAGAGATAAAACAGGCTGAATCAGAATATATAGAGAGAGGAGAGCACTTATAGCAGAGTCTTCAGTGGGGGTGAGAGATCAAACAGGCTGAATTAGAATGTAGAGATGGAGGAGAACACTTATAGCAGAGTCTTCAGTGGGGGTGAGAGATCAAACAGGCTGAATCAGAATATAGAGAGGAAGGCGAGCACTTATAGTAGAGTCTTCAGTGGGGGTGAGAGATCAAACAGGCTGAATCAGAATACAGAGAGGGAGGAGAGCACTTATAGTAGAGTCTTCAATGGGGGTGAGAGATCAAACAGGCTGAATCAGAATGTAGAGAGGGAGGAGAGCATCTATAGCAGAGTCTTCAGTGGGGGTGAGAGATGAAACAGGCTGAATCAGAATGTAGAGAGGGAGGAGAGCACTTATAGCAGAGTCTTCAGTGGGGGTGAGAGATGAAACAGGCTGAATCAGAATGTAGAGAGGGAGGAGAGCACTTATAGCAGAGTCTTCAGTGGGGGTGAGAGATGAAACAGGCTGAATCAGAATGTAGAGAGGGAGGAGAGCACTTATAGCAGAGTCTTCAGTGGGGGTGAGAGATCAAACAGGCTGAATCAGAATGTAGAGAGGGACGAGAGCACTTATAGTAGAGTCTTCAATGGGGGTGAGAGATCAAACAGGCTGAATCAGAATGTAGAGAGGGAGGAGAGCACTTATAGCAGAGTCGTCAGTGAGGGTGAGAGATGAAACAGGCTGAAACAGAATGTAGAGAGGGAGGAGAGCACTTATAGTAGAGTTATCAGTGGGGTGAGAGATCAAACAGGCTGAATCAGAATGTAGAGAGGGAGGAGAGCACTTATAGTAGAGTCATTAGTGGGGGTGAGAGATCAAACAGGCTGAATCAGAATATAGAGAGGAAGGCGAGCACTTATAGTAGAGTCTTCAATGGGGGTGAGAGATCAAACAGGCTGAATCAGAATGTAGAGAGGGAGGAGAGCACTTATAGTAGAGTCTGCAGGGGATGAGAGATAAAACAGGCTGAATCAGAATATATATAGAGAGGAGAGCACTTATAGCAGAGTCTTCAGTGGGGGTGAGAGATCAAACAGGCTGAATCAGAATGTAGAGAGGGAGGAGAGCACTTATAGTAGAGTCTTCAATGGGGGTGAGAGATCAAACAGGCTGAATCAGAATGTAGAGAGGGAGGAGAGCACTTATAGTAGAGTCTTCAGTGGGGGTGAGAGACCAAACAGGCTGAATCAGAATGTAGAGAGGGAGGAGAGCACTTATAGTAGAGTCTTCAGTGGGGGTGAGAGATCAAACAGGCTGAATCAGAATACAGAGAGGGAGGAGAGCACTTATAGTAGAGTCTTCAATGGGGGTGAGAGATCAAACAGGCTGAATCAGAATGTAGAGAGGGAGGAGAGCACTTATAGCAGAGTCGTCAGTGGGGGTGAGAGATCAAACAGGCTGAATCAGAATGTAGAGAGGGAGAAGAGCACTTATAGTAGAGTCTTCAATGGGGAGGGGTGACATATCAAACAGGCTGAATCAGAATGTAGAGAGGGAGGAGAGCACTTATAGCAGAGTCTTCAATGGGGGTGAGAGATCAAACAGGCTGAATCAGAATGTAGAGAGGGAGGAGAGCACTTATAGTAGAGTCATCAGTGGGGTGAGAGATCAAACAGGCTGAATCAGAATGTAGAGAGGGAGGAGAGCACTTATAGCAGAGTTATTAGTGGGGGTGAGAGACCAAACAGGCTGAATCAGAATGTAGAGAGGGAGGAGAGCACTTATAGTAGAGTCTTCAATGGGGGTGATAGATCAAACAGGCTGAATCAGAATGTAGAGAGGGAGGAGAGCACTTATGGTAGAGTCATCAGTGGGGTGAGAGATCAAACAGGCTGAATCAGAATGTAGAGAGGGAGGACAGCACTTATAGTAGAGTCATCAGTGGGGTGAGAGACCAAACAGGCTGAATCAGAATGTAGAGAGGGAGGAGAGCACTTATAGTAGAGTCTTCAATGGGGGTGAGAGATCAAACAGGCTGAATCAGAATGTAGAGAGGGAGGAGAGCACTTATAGTAGAGTCATCAGTGGGGTGAGAGATCAAACAGGCTGAATCAGAATGTAGAGAGCGAGGAGAGCACTTATAGTAGGGTCATCAGTGGGGTGAGAGATCAAACAGGCTGAATCAGAATGTAGAGAAGGAGAAGAGCACTTATAGCAAAGTCGTAAGTGCGGGTAGAGATCAAACAGGCTGAATCAGAATGCAGAGAGGGAGGAGAGCACTTATAGCAGAGTCATCAGTGGGGATGAGAGATCACACAGAGTATAAAGAGGGAAGAAAGCATGTTCAATAGTCTTTGGGGTGTGAGCAATCAAAAAGAGTATAAAAAGTGTAGAGAGGAAGAGCACCAACAGCACACTCTTCAGAGAGTCGGAGAGAAGACATACTGTCTGTATCAGTGGTTGTAAAAGGTGAAAAGTGTCTAGATTCTGCTCCTATTTTGTTCCCACTGCTCCCCTAAGTATCTTTATTTCAAGTCCGCCATTTAATTCCAGAGAAAGGGACCTTTTTATTTAATGCTAATTTTGATGGTCTTTAAGGAGATATAGCGGACAGGATCCTCTGGGGCGTGTGTTTCAGCAGTTCTGCATAAGCCACACCCTGTTGTAAAAATCAGCACTACATTGTAAGGCCAATATCTCTGGAACAGCATGGCCGATTTTCAAAAAGAAAAAAGCTGAATACTCAGGGAAGCAGTTCGGAATAAAATAAGAGCAAAAACGGTCCACTTATTATCTGATGAAAGACCCTCTTTACGCTGAACTAGTATATAAAAGCTATTGAGCGGTACCTTTTTTTTTTTTTACCATTAATCTGGTCCCCCGGACAATATGGTTATTGTATTGTTGTTTTATGTTTTCTCTCATCATTTTGTTAATTTTTAGCCCCTTTTTTTGGTTATATTGTGTGTTCTAGGATTGGGTAAGGTTCTTTGTATACTTCTTAGATACATCCACAGTTAGTATTGTGTTGCAAGCAATGTGACAGCTGACATGTGTTGGTAATTTTAGGTCTCGATGTAAAGGGTTCTGTTTTTTTTTCCCATGCGGTGATGCCGTGTCTGCAGCATGTGAGGTCTGGTTGGTTCATGACATAAAATGTCCATTACATTGGTTAATAAGAAATTTTCCTTAGCTTGGAAAAAGAGCCAGGAAGAACCCCTGTGGGATACTCGGCTTCTTCTGAAGCACATTCACAGCAGGAACCTACCCTATTAGTGACTTCATTATTGGAGTGCACAAGACAGAAATTATATCTTCTCCTTAAAGGTGGAAGTAGACAATGAGGTGGTGGAGAACTTTCCCAGTAAAGGATATATGAAATATAATGAGAATGACATTAACGTGTGCTACAGACATTGAGCTCTTCCAAGTCTAGATGATATATAAAAGTATATACAGTGAACTTCTCAGAAAAACTCACCTCTAATATCAAGCAAAATTTTTTCCAGCACACTATGAGCCCAATTTATCGTTCACGTTTTTTTTTTAAGTCACTTTTCTTTTTTGATTTGTGGTTTTCACTGCCTTTTCTTGCACCAAATTCATCAAAATGTGACAAGCGATTCATACATTTTTGTACAAAGGCCCAAAATTGTATTTTTTTCCTGTCTTTAACTGGTTTTGCTCTTGTTAAGAAGGACAGGTTGAACGTTTCGCAAATTCTTGCAAAAAGTGCGAAAAAAATCATGTATCATTCGATTAGGGGCTGGAAAAAAGTTTTGCAACTTTTTTTTTTTAAATGTCTCGTTTGATGAATATGCCTCAAACATTTGGAAAAGAAACACTGATTTCAAAATCAGAAAATTAACTAAACCACAAATCTGTTGCAAATCAAAAAGTCACCAATTGAGATAATTTCATGCCAAAAAAACTGGTGGAAATGCTGTGATGAATGGGACCCAGTAGGGGCGATTCATCAAAGCTTTTTTTGCCAGATTTCTAGTGAAAAAAAAGCTGTGAAAAATCTCATTTTTTTTGGTACAAAAGTGAGGTTGCACAAAAAATCCAACTTTTGGCGTGTTCATGTCATTTTTACCACAGCTCCGACAAAGGGGCTGGAGTAAGGTTTGAAGCAAGGCACGCATAGAGGTATAGCTATAGACTAAACACCATGCTAAATGAACATTGACTCAATATTTAAGAGGTTGTTCACTACTTTTCATTGATGACCTCTCCTTAGGATAGGTCATCAATGTCTAATCGGCCAGGGTCCGACACCTGGCACCCCTGCCGATTAGTTGTCATTGGTGTCGGTGGCTGCCAGCCAGAAGTATTCACTTGCAGAGCAGGCCATCTTCTGATAGTGACCGCCGCAGGTTAGTAGACATCCATCTCCTATTCAAATCAATAGGAGGCGGATTTGTAGTACCCTGCGGAGGTCACTGTCAGAAGACAGGTCTACTCCACAAGCGAGTACTTCCAGCTTACAGCTGCCACCAATAGCAGCTGAGCCTACGGATAGGTTATCAATGAAAAAGTAGTGGACAAACTCTTTAAAACTCCTGTCTAATTAATTGTGGGTTTGAGATCATGCTTGACCCTGCGGCGGTCACTGTCAAAAGACAGGTCTACTCCACAAGCGAGTACTTCTGGCCTACAGCTGCCACCAATAGCAGCTGAGCCTACGGATAGGTTATCAATGAAAAAGAAGTGGGCAACCTCTTTAAAACTCCTGTCTAATTAATTGAGGGTTTGAGATCATGCTTGACCCTGCGGCTGTCACTGTCAAAAGACAAGGCTACTCCACAAGCGAGTACTTCTGGCCTACGGCTGCCAACAATAACACCTGAGTCTACGGATAGGTTATCAATGAAAAAGTAGTGGACAACCTCTTTAAAACTCCTGTCTTGTTAATTGGGGGTTTGAGAACATGCTTGGACTTTCTGCTGGAAAGGTGCAGGAAGAGCTTTCTCGTTAAGAATCCAAATACTCACCTATTACCCAATTCTTAACATTGCTAACATGCTGATTCTGACTCACTGTTCAATGTTGATTGACATTGGCACACGGGTAAAACTCATGCCTTGGTGACAGGTTCTCATTATTTAGACTATGACATTAAAGGGATTTTCCAAGACTAAAATATTGATGACCTGTTCTCAGGATACATCATTAATAGAAATAAGTGAATCTTTTGAAAAATCAAATTTACCGGCTTCGTCGAAGCTTGATTTGCTGCGAATCAAAAGTACACCAATGTCTCTAATTGACCTAAAAAGACAGGTTTGACCTTCTGAAGTCTCCTATGAAGGCATCCAACCCCTTTCAATCTTTAACGCAAAGCCAGCCTAAGTAATGGCCAAGTAACCTCAACTTATATGACTCCCAGTATACGGATGGCAAGGAGTTGCACAGTACCTCTCCTATCTCTCTCTTTTCATCACACACTAATTTTCTTCACTGCTTTGCTGTCGCGCACACTGTCTGTATAGTTTTTTCAGTGTTTTATTGACTAGTATTTAAAGGGAATCTGTCATCTGATTCATGCTGCCCAAATGCTCCAATGTTTCATAGAAAATAGAAGAGCACAAGTGGGAGAGAATTGTCAATCACCTGCAGCAATGCTGGGTATAACCGGCCGTGGGCGATGTTGAATCTGTTTGGTCTCTGACTGGATATTTAAAGTATACTTTCCAGTTGTGCAGCCAGGTTCTTAATCATTCTGCCCGAAATTTGGACAGCATGAATCAGATGACAGGTTCCCTTTAAAGTGATTCAAGATAGTTGACGTTATTGCAAGGACACCATATGTTTTCATGCCTCCGGTTAACCACAGAAGTATAAAAACAATGGGACCCTACTCAAACATTCCCCTATAAACTAAGCCATCATCGCCCCTTTTTATCTGCAGTCTTTATTTGAAGCCTGGCTCTCAAACTAAAGATGGTCGCTACGACACATAACCACATTAATAACCACCCACGACACAATTCTGGTATTTTGTAGTCTAATATTCGAAAGCATAAACAACCAAGAACAAGTCCATCCAGAAATGCTGCCAAAGCTTGCAACTGAATAGTCAGAGTCACAGAAAGTTCCCTTTGTCTGTTCCCTAAGTGTTGGATCCTATCGAGTCCTTTGATCAATGCTCTTCCTTGCTCAGACCAAGTGGTGACACTCTACTGAACTTGGCTGATCGGTCCAGGAACGTGTCAAGCCAGCTCGTGATTACATCTTCATCCGATGGACAAGATTGCCATCCCATTCTACTTGCTGCCACTCTCCTCAGACATTGGAAGACTTTGAAAGCTTCCCCGAGTGCCGCAGAAACATGTTTTGTCCTGCAGCCAGATCTGTAATGACTGAGTCTTTAATCCCGCTGTTTTTTTTTTCTCTTGGCACTTTCCAATTGATGGACAAATTAAGAAGCCAAATTCAAGGGCTTCCCGGTCTTTCAATTTTCCTTTTTTTTGTACATCTGCAATGGCTGTGACAGCGATAATTAATCTCCCTCTGTCGGCATTGACTTTAGATGTAAATCATTACAACCCCAATATCAGCGAAAGAAGAGATCTTTGGATGATATCAACTAATCATAATTTCACATGAGAAGGCCTATGATGCCGTGTCAAGTGGAAATATCTCCTGACGTGCTTCAATGACAATACATGAAAATACTAATAAGCATGGTAATAACAACATCCCGAGACTCTTAAGAGCCCTTCAATGTCATCAAGATTTACAGCGAAGAAGAAAATCAAGCTTTCGAATACCAAAGTAGGTGTTACCGTAGCTTGATGTCAAGAAGATGTATCGTAGACCTTCAGTGAGTACCCTTTGGGTTTAAGTGGGTTGCTTAGCAGAGGTTCAAGAGGAAATGTGAAAACAAAATGACTTATGCTCACCTTGGATGGTCACTGTGAATCCACCACCACTAATCGGATGGCTTCTCCAATCTTCATCCTAAGTTGATGAGTTGAACACCATGCCCACGTGATCTTTGCAGTTTTATCTTCTACCATATGCATCAATAGAGCAGTATTTGCAGTTTCACATCAATGGTCAGTGAGCAGCAGGCAGCAAACACAGCTCTGCCTCTGCTCTGTGGAGAAGTCCAAAGGAGTTGAGCTATGCTAGAACTAACGATGTAAAACCCCACAGGCAGCTCTACTAATGTATTGTAGATAGCAGAAGATATATCAGAAAGGCAGGGTACTGCACAGGAAGCAGAATAAGGTGACTTCCCTACTTAAATTAGCTTGATGATTACTCAAAGAGGTGGTGCTAGTCTGGGAACAGCCGGGGAATGAGGCAGATATCCCACCGCTGCCACCAATTTCTAAAGGGAACAAACAGGAAGATCATGGAGATCCCACAGCTGCCACCAATTTTTGTCACAAACAACACTCCGCTGCCTCCAATGATCAGGATAATCATGCAATTGACGTGACCACGGCTGCTTTCGCTACTAGGCATGTACACAGTACACAGTACAGACCAAAAGTTTGGACACACCTTCTCATTTACAGATTTTTCTGTATTTTCATGACTATGAAAATTGTATATTCACACTGAAGGCATCAAAACTATGAATTAACACATGTGGAATTATATACTTAAAAAAGTGTGAAACAACTGAAATTATGTCATATTCTAGGTTCTTCACAGTAGCCACCTTTTGCTTTGATGACTGCTTTGCGCACTCTTGGCATTCTCTTGATAAGCTTCAAGATGTAGTCACCGGGAATGTTTTTCACTTCACAGGTGTGCCCTGTCAGGTTTAATAAGTGGGATTTCTTGCCTTATAAATGGGGTTGGGACAATCAGTTGTGTTGTGCAGAAGTCTGGTGGATACACAGCTGATAGTCCTACTGAATAGACTGTTAGAATTTGTATTATGGCAAGAAAAAAGCAGCAAGTAAAGGAAAACGAGTGGCCATCATTACTTTAACCCCTTCCCGACCCATGACGCCACGTAGGCGTCATGAAAACCCGTGCCAATCCGACCCATGACGCCTATGTGGCGTCATGGAATGATCGCGTCCCTGCAGATCGGGTGAAGGGGTTAACTCCTATTTTACCCGATCTGCAGGGAGAGGGGGAGTGGTACTTCAGCCCAGGGGGGGTGGCTTCACCCCCCCGTGGCTACGATCGCTCTGATTGGCTGTTGAAAGTGAAACTGCCAATCAGAGCGATTTGTAATATTTCACCTAAAAAACTGGTGAAATATTACAATCCAGCCATGGCCGATGCTGCAATATCATCGGCCATGGCTGGAAATACTGAAGTGCCCCCCCCCACGCCCACCGATCGCCCCCCCCGTCCTCCGTTATGGGGTCCGGTCCCCTCCGTCCGCCTGCCGGCTCCCCCGTCCTCCTGTCCGCTCCCTCCTTGCTCAGACCCACCCCCCCTGTGCTCCGTTCCCCCCCCCCCGTGCTCCGATCCACCCCCCCACCACCCCTTCATACTTACCGATCCTCCCGGTGTCCGGCCGTCTCCTCGCTGGGCGCCGCCATCTTGGAAAATGGCGGGCGCATGCTCAGTGCGCCCGCCGAATCTGCCAGTCGGCAGATTCCTTACAGGTACATTTTGATCGCTGTGGTAGGTTCTATCACAGCGATCAAAATAAAAAAAATAATAAATAACCCCCCCCCCTTTATCACCCCCATAGGGACAATAATAAAATAAAGAATTTATTTTTTTTTTTTTCCCACTAGGGTTAGGGTTAGAACTAGGGTTAGAACTAGGGGTAGGGTTAGGGGTAGGGTTAGGGTTACGGGTAGGGTTAGGGGTAGGGTTATGGCATGTGCACACAGAGCGGATCGGCCGCGGATCCGCAGCGGATCGGCCGCGGATCCGCAGCGGATCGGCCGCGGATCCGCAGCGGATCGGCAGCGGATCGGCCGCGGATCGGCCGCGGATCCGCAGTGGATCGGCCGCGGATCCGCAGCGGATCCGCAGCGGATCGGCCGCGGATTGGCAGCGGATCTGCAGCGGATTGGCAGCGGATCCGCAGCGGATCGGCCGCGGATCCGCAGCGGATCCGCAGCGGATCCGCAGCGGATTGGCCGCGGATCCGCAGCGGATTGACAGCGGATCCGCAGCGGATTGGCCGCGGATCCGCAGCGGATTGGCAGCGGATTGGCCGCGGATCCGCAGCGGATTGGCCGCGGATCCGCAGCGGATTGGCCGCGGATCCGCAGCGGATTGGCCGCTGCGAATTCGAAGCAGTTTTCCATCAGGTTTACAGTACCATGTACACCTAAGGAAAACCAAATCCGCTGTGCCCATGGTGTGGAAAATTCCGTGCAGAAACGCTGCGTTGTATTTTCCGCAGCATGTCAATTCTTTGTGCGGATTCCGCAGCGTTTTACACCTGTTCCTCAATAGGAATCCGCAGGTGAAATCCGCACAAAAAAACACTGGAAATCTGCTGTAAATCCGCAGGTAAAACGCAGTGTCTTTTACCTGCAGATTTTTCAAAAATCGTGCGGAAAAATCTCACACGAATCCGCAACGTGGGCACATAGCCTTAGGGTTAGGGTTGGAATTAGAGTTAGGGTTGGAATTAGGGCTAGGGTTTGAAATAGGGTTAAGATTAGGCTTGTGGTTAGGGTTACGGATAGGGTTAGGGGTGTGTTGGGGTTACAGTTGTGGTTAGGGTTGGGATTAGGGCTACGGTTGGGATTAGGGTTAGGATTAGGGTTGGAATTAAGGTTACGGGTGTGTTGCGGTTAGGGTTGTGGTTAGGGGTGTGTTGGGGTTAGGGTTGTGATTAGGGTTATGGCTACAGTTGGGATTATGATTAGGGGTGTGTTGGGGTTAGTGTTGAAGTTAGAATTGAGGGGTTTCCACTGTTTAGGCACATCAGGGGTCTCCAAACGCAACATGGCACCACCATTGATTCCAGCCAATCTTGCATTCAAAAAGTCAAATGGTGCTCCCTCCCTTCCAAGCCCCGACGTGCGCCCAAACAGTGGTTTACCCCCACATTTGGGGTACCAGCGTACTCAGGACAAACTGGGCAACAACTGTTGGGGTCCAATTTCTCCTGTTACCCTTGCAAAAATAAAAAATTACTTGCTAAAACATAATTTTTGAGGAAAGAACAATTATTTTTTATTTTCACGGCTCTGCGTTATAAACTTCTGTGAAGCACTTGGGGGTTGAAAGTGCTCACCACACATCTAGATAAGTTCCTTCGGGGGTCTAGTTTCCAAAATGGGGTCACTTTTGGGGTGTTTCTACTGTTTAGGCACATCAGGGGCTCTGCAAATGCAATGTGACGCCCGCAGACCATTCCATCAAAGTCTGCATTTCAAATGTCACTACTTCCCTTCCGAGCCCTGACGTGCGCCCAAACAGTGGTTTACCCCCACATATGGGGTATCAGCATACTCACAACAAACTGGGCAACAAATATTGGGGTCCAAATTCTCCTGTTACCCTTGTGAAAATAAAAAATTGCTTGCTAAAACATCTTTTTTGAGGAAAGAAAAATGATTTTTTATTTTCACGGCTCTGCGTTGTAAACTTCTGTGAAGCACTTGGGGGTTGAACGTGCTCACCACACATCTAGATAAGTTCCTTGGGGGGTCTAGTTTCCAAAATGGGGTCACTTGTGGGGGGTTTCTACTGTTTAGGCATATCAGGGGCTCTGCAAACGTAACATGATGCCCGCAGACCATTCCATCAAAGTCTGCATTCCAAAACGTCACTACTTCCCTTCCGAGCCCCGGCATGTGCCCAAACAGTGGTTTACCCCCACATATGGGGTATCAGCGTACTCAGGAGAAACTGGACAACAACTTTTGGGGTCCAATTTCTCCTGTTACTCTTGCAAAAATAAAAAATTCTGGGCTAAAAAAATATTTTTGAGGAAAGGAAACACATTTATTATTTTCACGGCTCTGCGTTATAAACTTCTGTGAAGCATTTGGGGGTTCAAAGTGCTCACCACACATCTAGATAAGTTCCCTTGGGGGTCTAGTTTCCAAAATGGAGTCACTTGTGGGGAGTTCCTACTGTTTAGGCACATCAGGGGCTCTACAAACGCAACCTGATGCCCGCAGAGCATTCCATCAAAGTCTGCATTTCAAAACGTCACTACTTCCCTTCCGAACCCCGACGTGTGCCAAAACAGTGGTTTACCCCCACATATGGGGTATCAGCGTACTCAGGAGAAACTGGACAACAACTTTTGGGGTCCAATTTCTCCTGTTACTCTTGCAAAAATAAAAAAATTCTGGGCTAAAAAATATTTTTGAGGAAAGGAAACATTTTTTATTTTCACGGCTCTGCGTTATAAACTTCTGTGAAGCACTTGGGGGTTCAAAGTGCTCACCACACATCTAGATTAGTTCCTTGGGAGGTCTAGTTTCCAAAATGGGGTCACTTGTGCGGGAGCTCCAATGTTTAGGCACACAGGGGCTCTCCAAACGCGACATGGTGTCCGCTAATGATTGGAGCTAATTTTCCATTCAAAAAGCCAAATGGCGTGCCTTCCCTTCCGAGCCCTGCCGTGCGCCCAAACAGTGGTTTACCCCCACATATGGGGTATCACCGTACTCAGGACAAACTGGACAACAAAATTTGGGGTCCAATTTCTCCTATTACCCTTGGGAAAATAAAAAATTCTGGGCTAAAAATCATTTTTGAGGAAAGAAAAATTATTTTTTTATTTTCACGGCTCTGCGTTATAAACTTCTGTGAAGCACCTGGGGGTTATAAGTGCTCACTATGCATCTAGATAAGTTCCTTGGGGGGTCTAGTTTCCAAAATGGGGTCACTTGTAGGGGAGCTCCAATGTTTAGGCACACAGGGGCTCTCCAAACGCGACATGGTGTCCGCTAACGATTGGAGCTAATTTTCCATTCAAAAAGTCAAATGGCACGCCTCCCCTTCCGAGCCTTACCATGTGCCCAAACAGTGGTTTACCCCCACATATGAGGTATCGGCATACTCAGGAGAAATTGCCCAACAAATTTTAGGATCCATTTTATCCTGTTGCCCATGTGAAAATGAAAGAATTGAGGCTAAAAGAAATTTTGTGTGAAAAAAAAGTACTTTTTCATTTTTGCGGATCAATTTGTGAAGCACCTGGGGGTTTAAAGTGCTCACTATGCCTCTAGATGAGTTCCTTGGGGGGTCTAGTTTCCAAAATGGGGTCACTTGTGGAGGAGCTCCAATGTTTAGGCACACAGGGGCTTTCCAAACGCGACATGGTGTCCGCTAACGATGGAGATAATTTTTCATTCAAAAAGTCAAATGGCGCTCCTTCCCTTCCGAGCCTTACCATGTGCCCAAACAGTGGTTTACCCCCACATGTGAGGTATTGGTGTACTGAGGAGAAATTGCCCAACAAAATTTAGGATCCATTTTATCCTGTTGCCCATGTGAAAATGAAAAAATTGAGGCTAAAATAATTTTTTTGTGAAAAAAAAGTACTTTTTCATTTTTACGGATCAATTTGTGAAGCACCTGGGGGTTTAAAGTGCTCACTATGCTTCTAGATAAGTTCCTTGGGGGGTCTAGTTTCCAAAATGGGGTCACTTGTGGGGGAGCTCCAATGTTTAGGCACACGGGGGCTCTCCAAACGTGACATGGTGTCCGCTAAAGATTGGAGCCAATTTTTCATTCAAAAAGTCAAATGGCGCTCCTTCCCTTCCGAGCCCTGCCGTGCGCCCAAACAGTGGTTTACCCCCACATATGAGGTATCAGCGTACTCAGGACAAATTGGACAACAACGTCCGTGGTCCAGTTTCTCCTTTTACCGCTGGGAAAATAAAAAAATTGTTGCTAAAAGATCATTTTTGTGACTAAAAAGTTAAATGTTCATTTTTTACTTCCATGTTGCTTCTGCTGCTGTGAAACACCTGAAGGGTTAATAAACTTCTTGAATGTGGTTTTGAGCACCTTGAGGGGTGCAGTTTTTAGAATGGTGTCACTTTTGGGTATTTTCAGCCATATAGAACCCTCAAAATGACTTCAAATGTGAGGTGGTCCCTAAAAAAAATGGTTTTGTAAATTTTGTTGTAAAAATGAGAAATCACTGGTCAAATTTTAACCCTTATAACTTCCTAGCAAAAAAAAAAATTGTTTCCAAAATTGTGCTGATGTAAAGTAGACATGTGGGAAACGTTATTTATTAACTATTTTGTGTCACATAACTCTCTGGTTTAACAGAATAAAAATTCAAAATGTGAAAATTGAGAAATTTTCAAATTTTTTGCCAAATTTCCGTTTTTTTCACAAATAAACTCAGAAATTATCGACCTAAATTTACCACTAACATGAAGCCCAATATGTCACGAAAAAACAATCTCAGAATCGCTAGGATCCGTTGAAGCGTTCCTGAGTTATTACCTCATAAAGGGACACTGGTCAGAATTTCAAAAAACGGCAAGGTCATTAAGGCCAAAATAGGCTGGGTCATGAAGGGGTTAAGAAATGAAGGTCAGTCAGTCCGAAAAATTGCGAAAACTTTGAAAGTGTCCCCAAGTGCAGTGGCAAAAACCATCAAGCCCTACAAGGAAACTGGCTCACATAAGGACCGCCCCAGGAAAGGAAGACCAAGAGTCACCTCTGCTTCTGAGAATAAGTTTATCCGAGTCACCAGCCTCAGAAATCGCAGGTTAACAGCAGCTCAGATTAGAGACCAGGTCAATGCCACACAGAGTTTTAGCAGCAGACACATCTCTACAACAACTGTTAAGAGGAGACTTTGTGCAGCAGGCCTTCATGGTAAAATAGCTGCTAGGAAACCACTGCTAAGGACAGGCAACAAGCAGAAGAGACTTGTTTGGGCTAAAGAACACAAGGAATGGACATTAGACCAGTGGAAATCTGTGCTTTGGTCTGATGAGTCCAAATTTGAGATCTTTGGTTCCAACCACCGTGTCTTTGTGCAACGCAGAAAAGGTGAATGGATGGACTCTACATGCCTGGTTCCCCCCGTGAAGCATGGAGGAGGAGGTGTGATGGTGTGGGGGTGCTCTGCTGGTGACACTGTTGGGGATTTATTCAAAATTGAAGGCATACTGAACCAGCATGGCTACCACAGCATCTTGCAGCGGCATGCTATTCCATCCGGTTTGCGTTTAGTTGGACCATCATTTATTTTTCAACAGGACAATGACCCAAAACACACCTCCAGGCTGTGTAAGGGCTTTTTGACCAAGAAGGAGAGTGATGGGGTGCTACGCCAGATGACCTGGCCTCCACAGTCACCAGACCTGAACCCCATCGAGATGGTTTGGGGTGAGCTGGACCGCAGAGTGAAGGCAAAGGGCCAACAAGCGCTAAGCATCTCTGGGAACTCCTTCAAGATTGTTGGAAGACCATTCCCGGTGACTACCTCTTGAAGCTCATCAAGAGAATGTCAAGAGTATGTAAAGCAGTCATCAAATCAAAAGGTGGGGACTTTGAAGAACCTAGAATATAAGACATAATTTCCGTTGTTTCACACTTTTTTGTTAAGTATATAATTCCACATGTGTTAATTCATAGTTTTGATGCCTTCAGTGTGAATGTACAATTTTCATAGTCATGAAAATGCAGAAAAATCTTTAAATGAGAAGGTGTGTCCAAACTTTTGGTCTGTACTGTATGTATATACTTCGGTACGGTCACCGCCAAGCTCTGCAAAAGCTCAAAACAACAAGCTGCGACCACCAATCATTTATACCCAAAGCTGGTAATGTATGACCTCACGAGGCTTGATGGATGTGGTTTGTAGAGCAAAAGTAACAAAGTTATTATGTTTTACAATTTCATATGAAAATTAGGCAGAGTGTACAAATATATACAAAATATATTAGTAAAGGGGACAAAACAATACAGCATATATGATAACATCAAAATAAATAATGACAAATGAAAGTTACTACATCTGATATTATGGAAATGACACAAATCTTAGCGGAGTGGAGCGCTCGGATTAGAAAACGGCATAGACCTACAGCGAGTTGTATCTCCCAACACTAAACAATGACAATAATTCGGAATCTGCTTTTCTTAGATTCATTCTGACATACATCCTCTTGGTGACTTCAATTGGCAGTAGGTCAATTGGATGTGGCTCAGGTTCCAAAAATTTAACAGATCCCCAGACTTCAGGATAACTGCCCCCCTGGAGGACCCAGGTGGAAGATATGTTTCCCATCGTGATTTTAGCTTTCTATGGATAGGATACATGGCATATATAACTTAGTCCATCTGTCTGATATTAACTCGGGGCTGATGAGCAGACTGCACAGTGATGTAAGTAAATGCGTTATCTTCGACATTTTGTCATACCACCGAAAATATGTCTCCCACAACTGTCACAAAACCTCCAAAATTCATAACTGGAACCCGGAGCCAATGAGTTTACAATCACTGGCCAAATGTTGTTTTCGAAGACAGGAAAAGTTATCCACACAAGTGTGAGAAAGTTTCACCTCCCAGTCTCTTGTACAGACTTTGTGTCTGCTCTTCATGGAATAACCTATTAAAATTACTGTATGTGTTCACAGCAAGGGTTCTTAGCTGAACAGTGGTTAGCTGTAGTATTAGAGTGATAGCTCTATTTCCCTTCAATTAATGATGAAGCCATGATTCAGTCCTCAGTATGAGGGTGACATGTCCCTTCTCAAGAGATAGCTTTATAGATTGGTCCTTATTTTACCATTACATTATACAGGCTTATCAAGAGCGCTAAAGAGAGGGAGGGAGGGGTCTGCAGCACTAAGGAGAAGCAGTGTGCTGCTGGAAAATGTGATTTTTATAAAAAAAAAGGACTACTTGAAGCTGGATGCATTGATAGACTTTACAAATGATCACAGAGGTACAAGAAATCAACTTTATGTTGGACTTAGTCTGTATATTAACAATAATAATGCATGCACTGAAAAATATGAAATATAAATATTCCAGCCGTACCAGTCTGCACCTATCATGCCCACCTGCATACCAGTCGTTCCTGCCAGTACCCACCTGTATACCAGCCCCGTTCCCACCAGCACCTGCTATTCCTTTATTCCTGTTGTGCCATCTTGTACCAGCCGAGCTTTCCGTTTCTAGACTGCTCCAGCTCCGTGTCCTTGGGGGTCAGCTGCCATTCGTCCGAGGTCCATGCTGGAGTATCACCTGGTGTCTATCTGGAGCCAAGTCTAACCCCACCATCATGGCCTTTAGTGAAGAGTCAGGTGTTCACCTAGTTACGCCCCTCCAGGCTCTCCTCGGACCATGGCGCAGCGGTTCCACAACTACATCCGTTACACACAATAATATGCAAATACCTTCACATGTGTAGATAATGTTTGATGCCTTAGACTTGGAAACTCATGCCTAATTTTATTTGCATCATTCGGGGAACCAGTGGTGAGGACATTTCTCCAAAGTGTCCTAGGAGCTGTTTTTCAACACGACAACAGCCGAGGGGCATGTTGCTGATACTACTGTGAGCAGCCTGCGTGGGCTAAACGTGCTCCCATGGCTGTACCATCTCTGGACTTTTTTCACCATCAAGCACATCTGCACGTCAATGGTCGGTGAATACACAGGAGCTGCCAACAGAGGATCTTGATGATTTGCCCAAATGCATTCAGAGGCAGAACCTTCCTCCTTCGACAATTAATAACCTCCCCTACAAGTGAGAGGATTTCTGCACATGGTGCTCATAAATTGAGATGTTTTGAAAACGTTATTTCCACTTTTTCACCATTTGCAGACCAGAAACATGTCTCTATCCTATGATTTCCATCATTTCACGACTTTTCCTTCAATGATTCTGGAATGTATATACAAAAATCCCAAAATGAATATATTTTTGTTGTAATTTATCGGAGTCGATGAAAGTTTCCATTGATAGAAATTCGTTGAGTAGATTATCTGCCAACAAAGAGCATCTGTGCGGAGCAGCGCGACCCACGAAAACCTTTTGTTGAACTTGACAGCTAGAAGGTTTTGACTGATTAATTACTCTGGGAATTCATAAATGAAAGAAAATAATAAAACAAAACACCCCTGAAACCGTCCTTAAAAAAGAATAAAAAACAAACAAACAGAAAACAAAACAAAACAAAAACAAATGTAAATTTACCATTTTGAAAATTCTTGGATTAGAAATTTACAGCACTAGGGAATGAAAAAAAAAGTTTGAATCTTTGGAAAGTTTGGTATAAAAGAAGCCACCAGTAAAGGAATAAAAAATCTTCTATGCTAATGTTATTACGGAGCGAGGAAATGAGCGTCGCGAGGCGGCCAGGACTGAAGTGCATTGTTTTACTCACAAAGAGCTGATCCCGATTGAGCCTCGCTTGTCATCTGCTTTGCATATTCTTTATTTCTTTTAATTGTTATTATGCAAGAAACTTATCTGTCCGACCATGGGAACTAAAAGCCAGGCCTTTCAGCGGGCACAGTCCAATTAATGCGCAATTATCGAAGTTTTACTGTAGATGCCTTGTCTGAGGGAATCAAGTACCAAGAAAACAACGTACAAAAAAAAAGTGATCGGCCCTTGTCTACACTTCTCATAAAAGTACAAGTAAAACAGTGAAGGAAGACGGCGCAGCATTGGTCTATTCAAGGCCTCGAGTGGCCAAGCCGGGAAGTGAGACGGCGCATTCTCCAGCGGACAACGGTCCCCATCTCTGACTATGAATGGCGCTGTCGTGTCAGCGGAGGGGCGCGCCGTGTGCAAGAGGCTAAGACAAAGGGGGTGAAGTGCAAGAGATGAAAGGACATGTACGTGCAAGTAATTGGCTCCGGAGGCATCTCCTGCTGGAGTCTTCGGGCCCTGTATTGTGTCGGGGCCCCGAGGAGTCTACAGCACTCAGATCTGAGGGGTCACAGCTGAACTATCCTGAGGGATCTACAAGACTCTGGAAAGAAAATTACAGAACTGGGTCATTCTATTCCATAGCTATAGCTCTCTATTATCTATCTATTATCTATTATCTATGTATTATCTATATCTATCTATCTATCTATCTATCTATCTATCTATCTATCTATCTATTATCTATCTATTATCTATCTATCTATCTATTATATATCTTCATCTATCTATTATCTATCTATTATCTATTTGTCATCTATTTATTATCTATTATCTATCTATTATCTATCTATCTATCTATCTATCTATCTATTATCTATGTATTATCTATATCTATTATCTATCTATTATCTATTTATTATCTATCTATCTATTATCTATGTCTATCATCTATTATCATCTATCTCTATCTATTATCTATCTATCTATCTATCTATCTATCTATCTATCTATCTATCTATTTATTATCTATCTATCATCTATTATCTATTTATTATCTATTTATTATCTATTATCTATCTATCTATTACCTATCTATTATCTATCTATCTATCTATCTATCTATCTATCTATCTATCTATCTTACTATCTAAACACAGAAAATTGGAACAGCACTTTACCAACAGGTAGGTGCACGCCTCCCAGACAAAATATCCAAGACTTGCCTCAATCCAGACATAGGAAAAAATGCAGGCAGCACTCCACTCCATGGAGTGCTGCCTGCATTTTTTCCTATATCTACCTTTCATTTATTATCTATCTATCTATCTATCTATCTATCTATTATCTACCTACTATCTATCTATCTATCTACTATCTATCTATCTACTATCTATCTACTATCTATCTATCTATCTATCTATCTATCTATCTATCTATCTATCTCTCTATTGTCTATCTATTTATCTCTCTATTATCTATCTATCTATCTATCTATCTATCTATCTATCTATCTCTCTATTGTCTATCTATCTATCTACTATCTATCTATCTATCTATCTATCTATCTCTCTATTGTCTATCTATCTACTATCTATCTATCTATCTATCTATCTATCTATCTCTCTATTGTCTATCTATTTATCTCTCTATTATCTATCTATCTATCTATCTATCTATCTATCTATCTATCTATCTATCTATCTATCTATCTATCTATCTATCTATCTACAGTATCTATCTATCTATCTATCTATCTATCTATCTATCTATCTATCTATCTATCTATCTATCTCTCTATTGTCTATCTATTTATCTCTCTATTATCTATCTATCTATCTATCTATCTATCTATCTATCTATCTATCTATCTATCTATCTATCTATCTATCTATCTACAGTATCTATCTATCTATCATCTATTCTGTCCACTAGGGGGCACACACACATTTTTCATTTTTTATTTTAGAGATAATGAACATAAGATTCTTATTTCATTTAAAAATAAAATAAAAAGACATTGTCAACCAGAGAATAAGACATGGCTCTCATGTGGTCCGGCTCATGTTGGGCCAGTGAAACTTTAACCTGTTCTTCCCCCTGATCCTCCTTTTTCTTTTCACTTTCTCTGAACATTCAGGCGTTTATTTCATTTATTTTTATGTTACCATTCCTTTTATTCACTTACATAGCGCCATCATATTCCACAGCGCTTTAGAGACAATATAATCTCTGTCCCCGATGGGGCTCACAGTCTACATTCCCCATCAGTCTTTGGAGTGTGGGAAGAAACTGGAGGACCCGGAGGAAACCCACACAAACTCGGGGAGAACATACAAACTCTTTGCAGACGAAGCTGCCTAGGTGCTCACATCTATGAATCCTGCCCATCTCAGAGTCTCAGTTACTCTGGTGTTTCCCTCCAGTCTGAGCTCACTGCTCGGCACATTTCTTCCCTCTGCTTTACACTGCAGCTGTTCTTGCTGGGCTGTTTTGCACGCCTGAGCAGCAATGCTGGATTCCATTACAGCAAGAACAGAATGATATAAAATAGTCCTGCAGCATCTATGGGGCCACATTTTAGGCTGCATGATACGGACACAATTCCCCGACCACCCATGGATCCTACAAGTCCTGTTCTGTTGCCCCCCATCGTAATCCCATCCCATCAGCCGCCCTCAATCTTGGGGATTTGTTTTGAGAGAAATACTTAAATATTATAATGGAGTCCGAGCAAATGTAAGACGGTCGGTAAATTATTAACCATATTTCATTGCTGGTGCGGATGGATTAATAAATTACATCAGAACAATGTATTACACGAAGATTCAATAATTCACAGAAATAGATTCATTTTTTAAAGCTTTTACCTTTTCTTTGTAGGATTTATGAGTAACCCATTCACCAGAGGAGGTTTATTCTCTTCTAATTATTGAAGTCTACCTGTGGGATCATGAGAAAAGAAATAATGACATTCCAATAATAAAGAATAGATAGATAATAGATAATAGATAGATATATAATAGATAATAGATAGATAATACATAATAGATAGATATATAATAGATAATAGATAGATAATAGATAGATATATAATAGATAATAGATAGATAATAGATAGATATATAATAGATAATAGATAGATAATAGATAGATATATAATAGATAATAGATAGATAATAGATAGATATATAATAGATAGATAAGAGATAGATAATAGATAATAGATATATATATAATAGATAGATAGATAGATAGATAATAGATAGATAATAGATAGATAGATAATATATAATATATAGATAATTGATAGATGATAAATAGATAATAGATAGATAACAGATAATAGATAGATAATACATAGATAATACATAAATAGATAGATAATAGATAGATAATAGATAGATAGATAATAGATAATAGATAGATATATAATAGATAATAGATAGACATATAATAGATAATAGATAGATAATAGATGATAGATAATAGAGAGATAGATAGATAGATAGATAATAGATAATATATAGATAATTGATAGATGATAAATAGATAATAGATAGATAGATAACAGATAATAGATAGATAATACATAGATAATACATAAATAGATAGATAATAGGTGATAGATAGATAATAGATAATACATAGATAGATATATAGATGATAGATAATAGATAGATAGATAATTGATAGATGATAAATAGATAATAGATAGATAATACATAAATAGATAGATAATAGATAATACATATATAGATGACATATTATAGATAATACATGACTAGATATAGTAAAATAATTGAAGCTGAACCTGTCCCAGTTTTGTCATATAACAACTAAAGCCATCATTCAGCGTCTGTGCTGCATCCCACAAATGCTTATATAGCCCCCTGGTTCCCCCTGTATACCCCCTAAGAACCTATTTAAGTTTTCCCACACCGTATGGTAATCCGGTTGGTCGGGGCCGATGAGTGAGGTTCCAGGCCTCTCCATCCCTCCCCCCGGCTGCTGCTCGCCGTCCTCCTTCTTTACTTGACATTATCCACATTGCCGGGCGGAATCTTACACCTGTGCACATAAATCGCGGCTCGCTCCTGCGCACTATGCCTTGCCTTACTGCGGGCAGAGCTGAAAACATAAGTGCGCATACGCCACAAAGCTCCTCTTTATAAGATCAATGATCCAGCCCAGCGTCCAGTATCGCCTCAGTACCCCTGATGAAGCCAGCAGTGGTGAAACATGGGGCAACTAGTATAAGAACCATCAACACTACAGAGAGAGACGAATCTACACAATGATCTGAAGCTAGTGTAGACCATTATAATTAGAATTAATTAGTCATTTTTCACTGTAGGAATCTTTTGCCTTAGGCAATTTGTAAATAAAGTTCTATCTGAGCCTGTCATGGACAGTTTCCATTCCAGTTACCGGGTAGACGTGCTGGCCGTGCACCTGGCATACATCCGCCAACCGCCCAGGACCAGGTAATATGGACCAAGACAGCGTGGTCTGTCTGTTATATAGGTTGAGCATGTGCCACTTTTTGTGTTTCTCCTGGTGCTGGGATAAGCGGTTTCGGTGATGGCTGTTATTTATTTGTGATTAGCACAGTCGGCTTAGTGCTCCACTAGTGTGGACTCTGGTGGTAACCCTGGACACTCTAGTTAACCTGTTCCTCTGGTTTTGTATACACACTTGTGCAGCAGTCAATCCAATAGTGAGGGCTTTATTATCTAGCTGTGTGTCCTAGGGTATACTGATAAGAATAATCTAGTGTTTCTGTACAACGTACATATCAGCCACTCTGATATATGGGTGTTCTATATACCAATATTTCATAGATACATGCACTATAGAGAGCCAGTGTTGGGCCTGCACGTCTTGTATTTACACGGCAGTATCTGTATTATTACCTGTACCATTTCCCCACTTGTGTTCCATCTTTGTCCAAGTATTTTTATAATATTTGTATCTAATAAAGAGTTTTTTTTATTATTATAGCTATTCCGTTTTGGTCGTTTTCTTTGTGGTTTCCACATCTCTCCTGCACTATACAGCTACGACTGGTATAGTAATAGTCCGGCAAGTGAGCAGCAGTGAGTGCTCATAACTATCCTACTCACGTTATGTTGCCATATAGTACCACCATCTGGATATTTTATTATAAATACTGCCTACCTTTCTGGATTAAATATGTAAAATTTAACAGCTCTGTTCCTCTTGCTCTGTAAACCGCACCCCTGAAGCTATACGCTACCTGTTACGGGTGTCCAATCGGCCTGTGTAAACGATTGGTGGTGGCAGTTAGTAGTGGTTCTTTTCTTTTTGTTATTTGGCAGTGACCGTACTGGGGTATATATTTATATTCCATGCATTGGAATACCATACCATACGCTCACTGTGAATTCCCCAATAACTGGCCTAGTAGTGGAAGCAGCCGTGACCTCGTCCATCACTCATCAGTCAATTGAGCAACTACCCTGACGAATGGAGCAGCAGAGTTACGTTCCCTTGGCAGTGAGTGATACTAATTTTTCTAATTTTGATTTTATTTATTAATTTTATTGCTTTTGTATTTTTTCTCTTCCATAGGTAACTTAAACCTACAATGTCTGGACTTGACAAAGTGTCAAGCTGGAGACCTCGGGAACCTTTTGCAAGTCTCGGTTACTTTAGCAACTCATTGGCACGCTATAACAGTGCGGAGTGGGTGTAAGACAACTGGACCCTTTTAGTGGCACTTAATGGGTTAAACAGCATCTCAAGTCACTGCTGATAGTGGTGGATGCAGTCAGTATAAAAAACAAACAAACAGGTAAGCGTTAAATAATAATGAAAATCCAAATAAAAAAAATACTGAAAAAGTAAAAAAAACAACGAATAGAATATGAAATAAAAATGCAAATATATAAATTAAAATAATACAAATAATAATAATAAATTCAAATAATAATAAAACATTAATTCAAACATATAAATTAATAATATTAAAATTAGTTAAAAAATAAATGAATAAAAAATGTAAATGAATAATAATAAATAATTCAAATATATATATGAATAATAATAAAAATGAATTCATATATATAATAATAATAATAATAATGTGAATTCAAATATATAAATGAATAATAGTAAAATTAATTTAAAAAAATAAATGAATAAAAAATATAAATGAATAATAATAAAAAATAATTCAAATACATACAATAATAATAATAAAGTGAAATCAAATCTATAAATGAATAATATTAAAATTAATAAAAAAATTAATGAATAAAAAAAGAATAAAACATTTAAATGAACAATAATAAAAAATAATTCAAATAAAATGAATAATAATAAAAAATTCATTCAAATATATAAATGAATAATACAAAATTAACTCATTAAATTCAAATGTATAAATTAATAATAATAAAATGAATTTAAAAAATGAATTCAAAATATAAATACCCAAATAATTATAAAAATGAATATATCAATTATTAATAATTATTAATTATAATATTAATAATAATATTTATTTATTATTATTAATAATAATAATAATCTACTATATAATTGTCACTTCCGTCTGTCTGTCCGTCTGTCTGTCTGTCTGTAACGGTTATTCGTTCGCTGATTGGTCTCGGCAGCTGCCTGTCATGGCTGCCGCGACCAATCAGCGACGCGCACAGTCCGGAAGAAAATGGCCGCTCCTTACTCCCCGCACTCCATGCCCGGCGCCCGCATACACCCCTCCGCTCACTGCTCACACAGGGTTAATGCCGGCGGTAACGGACCGCATTATGCCGCGGGTAACACACTCCGTTACCGCTGCTATTAACCCTGTGTGACCCCAACTTTGTACTATTGACGCTGCCTATGCGGCATCAATAGTACAAAATGTAATGTTAAAAATAATAATAGTAAAAAAAAAACCTGCTATACTCACCCTCTGTAGTCCGCTGAGCCGCTCACGCTGCCCGCCATCTTCCGTTGCAGGTTGAGGTGGCAAAGATGGTATGGCAGAAGGACCTGCCATGACGTCACGGTCATGTGACCGCGACGTCATCACAAGTCCTGTGCTCAGACCAACCCTGGGACCGGAAGCTGCCGTGGACTACAAGGGGCCCTCGGAAAGGTGAGTATATGTTTATTTTTTATTTTTTAACCTGTGACAAACGTGGCTGTGCAATATACTACGTGGCTCTGTGCTGTATACTACGTGACTGGGCAATATACTACGTAGCTGGGCAATATACTACGTGGCTGGGCAATATACTACGTAGCTGGGCAATATACTACGTAGCTGGGCAATATACTACGTGACTGGGCAATATACTACGTGACTGGGCAATATACTACGTGGCTGGGCAATATACTACGTGGCTGGGCAATATACTACGTGACAGGGCAATATGCTACGTGGCTGGGCAATATACTACGTCGCTGGGCAATATACTACGTGGCTGGGCAATATACTACGTCACTGGGCAATATACTACGTGGCTGGGCAATATACTACGTCACTGGGCAATATACTACGTGGCTGGGCAATATACTACGTCGCTGGGCAATATACTACGTGGCTGGGCAATATACTACGTGACTGGGCAATATACTACGTAGCTAGGCAATATACTACGTGGCTGGGCAATATACTACGTAGCTGGGCAATATACTACGTAGCTGGGCAATATACTACGTAGCTGGGCAATATACTACGTGGCTGGGCAATATACTACGTGGCTGGGCAATATACTACGTGACAGGGCAATATGCTACGTGGCTGGGCAATATACTACGTCGCTGGGCAATATACTACGTGGCTGGGCAATATACTACGTCACTGGGCAATATACTACATGGCTGGGCAATATACTACGTCGCTGGGCAATATACTACGTGGCTGGGCAATATACTACGTCGCTGGGCAATATACTACGTGGCTGGGCAATATACTACGTGACTGGGCAATATACTACGTAGCTGGGCAATATACTACGTGGCTGGGCAATATACTACGTAGCTGGGCAATATACTACGTAGCTGGGCAATATACTACGTGACTGGGCAATATACTACGTGACTGGGCAATATACTACGTGGCTGGGCAATATACTACGTCGCTGGGCAATATACTACGTAGCTGGGCAATATACTACGTGGCTGGGCAATATACTACGTGACAGGGCAATATGCTACGTGGCTGGGCAATATACTACGTCGCTGGGCAATATACTACGTGGCTGGGCAATATACTACGTCACTGGGCAATATACTACGTGGCTGGGCAATATACTACGTCGCTGGGCAATATACTACGTGGCTGGGCAATATACTACGTCGCTGGGCAATATACTACGTGGCTGGGCAATATACTACGTGACTGGGCAATATACTACGTAGCTGGGCAATATACTACGTGGCTGGGCAATATACTACGTAGCTGGGCAATATACTACGTAGCTGGGCAATATACTACGTGACTGGGCAATATACTACGTGACTGGGCAATATACTACGTGGCTGGGCAATATACTACGTCGCTGGGCAATATACTACGTCGCTGGGCAATATACTACGTGGCTGGGCAATATACTACGTCACTGGACAATATACTACGTCACTGGGCAATATGCTACGTGGCTGGGCAATATACTACGTGGCTGGGCAATATACTACGTAGCTGGGCAATATACTACGAAGCTGGGCAATATACTACGTCACTTGCCAATATACTACGTGAAAGGGCAATATACTATGTGACTGAATAATATACTACGTAACTGGGCAATATACTACGTAACTGGGCAATATACTACGGCACTGAGCAATATACTACGTGGCTGGGCAATATACTACGTGGCTCTGTGCTGTATACCACATCACTAGGCAATATACTACGTGACTGGACAATATACTACGTGGACATGCATATTCTAGAATACCCGATGCGTTAGAATCGGGCCACCATCTAGTAATAATAATAATAGTAATATAACTAAAATAATTAAAATATATAAATGAATAATTGTAATAGTAAAATAAAAATAAAATTATAATATATTATAAAAATAAATTAAAAATAATTAAAATATGTAAATGAATAATAATAAAAAATAAAGTCTAATCTATTCAATAATTAAAAAAAGAATTCAAATATATAAATGAATAAATGCAAAGAAAAAAATATAAAATAAATAATTTAAAAGTGACAGAATTCGGCAAGCTTAAAAAATGTCAAATTTAAGAACAGTTATTAGACCCCTAGTGCAGTTCTCACATTTGTCAGACTCACGTCCGCTTTGGGGATTTTCTGTGGCGCACGATCTGGCTTCAAAGGACTGTGAAATACCAAATATTGGTTTTTAAATGAAAACTAAATACTAATGTGCCACTTCAAAGGCAGCCGGGGTCCACACAGGACTGACTGACACTTCTGTGATTAGGCTCCGTCTAATCTTTCTGGAGTCCGGGGGAACAATTAGGTCAGTAATTGTGCTGTCATACAGAGGTGTTGATAGAAAGAAGTAAAAAAAAAAAAAACACTAAAAATACGAGTAATCATATTTATTAGAATCTCATTGTTGGTGGTATTTTTTTTTTTGACAGAATTTTACTTTTGCATAACTTTATTGTGAATTAGATTAATTATTCACGTTCTAGACGGTGACGGCTTTGTGGGGAGCTTGTGACACTTTGATGTGAGCAATTTTTAGCTTTATTGTGAAAATTTGAAGCAATTAACTTTAGTTGGAAAAAAAACTGAAAACTTTTTAATAAACATCATCAGATAATAAAAAAAAGATCCAAACTGGTGACCAGGAGAGGAACCGAGTGCACAAAGAAAGGGAACAATGCACTGGACATCTGCACACTTCCCTGGTGGTCTGGAGTAGATAAGGCCACCAGCCACAGTCTAGAAATGGATGAGATCCTGGTGGTCTGGAGTGGTGGAAACGATAATACCACTCACCCTGGTGGTTTGGAGTGGTGGAAACGATAATACCACTCTCCCTAGTGGTCTGGAGTGGTGGAAACGATAATACCACTCTCCCTGGTGGTCTGGAGTGGTGGAAACGATAATACCACTCTCCCTGGTGGTCTGGAGTGGTGGAAACGATAATACCACTCTCCCTGGTGGTCTGGAGTAGATAAGGCCACCAGCCACAGTCTAGAAATGGATGAGATCCTGGTGGTCTGGAGTGGTGGAAACGATAATACCACTCTCCCTGGTGGTCTGGAGTAGATAAGGCCACCAGCCACAGTCTAGAAATGGATGAGATCCTGGTGGTCTGGAGTGGTGGAAACGATAATACCACTCTCCCTGGTGGTCTGGAGTAGATAAGGCCACCAGCCACAGTCTAAAGAAATGGATGAGATCCTGGTGGTCTGGAGTGGTGGAAACGATAATACCACTCTCCCTGGTGGTCTGGAGTGGTGGAAACGATAATACCACTCTCCCTGGTGGTCTGGAGTGGTGGAAACGATAATACCACTCTCCCTGGTGGTCTGGAGTGGTGGAAACGATAATACCACTCTCCCTGGTGGTCTGGATTGGTGGAAACGATAATACCACTCTCCCTGGTGGTCTAGAATGGTGGAAATGATAATACCACTCTCCCTGGTGGTCTGGAGTAGAAGAGGCCATATCAGAGCTTGATATCCTAATGCAGTACAGAAGAGGGGAGTACCAGAATCCCTGGTGGTCTAGGGTAGTTGAGCGGATGATGACGCCACCACTGTTGGTCTGGGGCAGTGAAGGAAGTTTATTCAGTTAGTGAAAGTTTGCCACCAGGTGTATATTGCGACATGAGGAGGGTAGAAAAAAGTAGTGAGGTTAATGCAGTCATGTAGGGTCTTCATCTAAAGGAACATTGCGCTCTTAAATTATTTCCCTATAGAGAGATATGGAGCATGTTGGTATAACCTGGGCATCTCCTGTATATAATTAAATATGTACAGCCGGTATAACCTGGGCATCTCCTGTATATAATTATATATGTACAGCCGGTATAACCTGGGCCTCTCCTGTATATAATTATATATGTACAGCTGGTATAACCTGGGCATCTCCTGTATATAATTATGTGTACAGCTGGTATAACCTGGGTATCTCCTGTATATAATTATATATGTACAGCCGGTATAACCTGGGCATCTCCTGTATATAATTATGTGTACAGCTGGTATAACCTGGGTATCTCCTGTATATAATTATATATGTACAGCTGGTATAACCTGGACCTCTCCTGTATATAATTATATATGTACAGCTGGTATAACCTGGGCATCTCCTGTATATAATTATATATGTACAGCTGGTATAACCTGGGCATCTCTTGTATATAATCATATATGTACAGCTGGTATAACCTGGGCATATCCTGTATATAATTATATATATACAGCTGGTATAACCTGGGCATCTCCTGTATATAATTATATATGTACAGCTGGTATAACCTGGGAATCTCCTGTATATAATTATATATGTACAGCCGGTATAACCTGGGCATCTCCTGTATATAATTATATATGTACAGCTGGTATAACCTGGGCATCTCCTGTATATAATTATATATGTACAGCTGGTATAACCTGGGTATCTCCTGCACATAATTATATATGTACAGCTGGTATAACCTGGGTATCTTCTGCACGTAATTACATATGTACAGCTGGTATAACCTGGGCATCTCTTGTATGTAATTATAGATGTACTGCCGGTATAACCTGGGCATCTCCTGTATATAATTATATATGTACAGCTGCTATAAACTGGGTATCTTCTGTATATAATTATATATGTACAGCTGATATAACCTGGGCATCTCCTGTATATAATTATATATGTACAGCTGGTATAACCTGGGTATCTCCTGCACGTAATTATATATGTACAGCTGGTATAACCTGGGCATCTCCTGTATGCAATTATAGATGTACAGCTGGTATAACCTGGGCATCTCCTGTATATAATTATATATGTACAGCCGGTATAACCTGGGCATCTCCTGTATATAATTATACATGTACAGCTAGTATAACCTGGGCATCTCCTGTATATGTACAGCTGGTATAACCTGGGCATCTCCTGTATATAATTATATATGTACAGCCAGTATAACCTGGGCATCTCCTGTATATAATTATATATGTACAGCTGGTATAACCTGGGCATCTCCTATATACAATTATATATGTACAGCTGGTATAACCTGGGCATCTCCTGTATATGTACAGCTGGTATAACCTGGGCATCTCCTGTATATGTACAGCTGGTATAACCTGGGCATCTCCTGTATATAATCTATATATATAATTGTCTAAGGGTTTTTCCGTCTGTCTGTCTGTCTGTCCCGTTTATTAATTCTCTGATTGGTCGAGGCCGCCTGGGCCTCGACCAATCAGCGACAGGCATAGCATGGCGACGATGATGTCATAATGGAAATCCCGCGTCTCTGGTCGAGGCCGCCAGGCCTCGACCAATCAGCGACGGGCACAGTATCGACGTAGATGTCATAATGGTTGCCATGGCGACGATGATGTCAAAAAGGTTGCCTCGACCAATCAGCGACGGGCACAGTCGGAATCATCATTGTCCATATACTACAGGGACATGCATATTCTAGAATACCCGATGCGTTAGAATCGGGCCACAATCTAGCGACTGGCACAGCATGGCGACGATGATGTCATAAAGGTTGCCTCGACCAATCAGAGATGGGCACAGTCTGCCGCGAATTCGCATCGACCAATCAGCGATGGGCACAGTATCGACGTAGATGTCATAATGGTTGCCATGGCGACGATGATGTCATAAAGGTTGCCTCGACCAATCAGCGACAGGCACAGTCTGCCGCGAATTCTGGAATCATCATTGTCCATTTACTACGGGGACATGCATATTCTAGAATACCCGATGCGTTAGAATCGGGCAACAATCTAGTTATATATGTACAGCCTGTATAACCTGGGCCTCACCTGTATATAATTATATATGTACAGCTGATATAACCTGGGAATCTCCTGTATATAATTATATATGTACAGCCTGTATAACCTGGGCATCTCCTGTATATAATTATATATGTACAGCCTGTATAACCTGGGCCTCTCCTGTATATAATTATATTTGTACAGCTGATATAACCTGGGCATCTCCTGTATATAATTATATATGTACAGCTGTTATAAACTGGGTATCTCCTGTATATAATTATATATGTACAGCTGATATAACCTGGGCATCTCCTGTATATAATTATATATGTACAGCTGGTATAACCTGGGTATCTCCTGCACATAATTATATATGTAAAGCTGGTATAACCTGGGCATCTCCTGTATATAATTATATATGTACAGCTGGTATAACCTGGGCATCTCCTGTATATAATTATATATGTACAGCTGGTATAACCTGGGCATCTCTTGTATATAATCATATATGTACAGCTGGTATAACCTGGGCATATCCTGTATATAATTATATATATACAGCTGGTATAACCTGGGCATCTCCTGTATATAATTATATATGTACAGCTGGTATAACCTGGGAATCTCCTGTATATAATTATATATGTACAGCCGGTATAACCTGGGCATCTCCTGTATATAATTATATATGTACAGCTGGTATAACCTGGGCATCTCCTGTATATAATTATATATGTACAGCTGGTATAACCTGGGTATCTCCTGCACATAATTATATATGTACAGCTGGTATAACCTGGGTATCTTCTGCACGTAATTACATATGTACAGCTGGTATAACCTGGGCATCTCTTGTATGTAATTATAGATGTACTGCCGGTATAACCTGGGCATCTCCTGTATATAATTATATATGTACAGCTGCTATAAACTGGGTATCTCCTGTATATAATTATATATGTACAGCTGATATAACCTGGGCATCTCCTGTATATAATTACATATGTACAGCTGGTATAACCTGGGCATCTCCTGTATATAATTATATATGTACAGCTGGTATAACCTGGGTATCTCCTGCACGTAATTATATATGTACAGCTGGTATAACCTGGGCATCTCTTGTATGTAATTATAGATGTACAGCTGGTATAACCTGGGCATCTCCTGTATATAATTATATATGTACAGCTGGTATAACCTGGGTATCTCCTGTATATAATTATATATGTACAGCCGGTATAACCTGGGTATCTCCTGCACATAATTATATATGTACAGCCGGTATAACCTGGGCATCTCCTGTATATAATTATATATGTACAGCCGGTAAACCTGGGTATCTCCTGTATATAATTATATATGTACAGCCGGTATAAACTGGGCATCTCCTTTACATAATTATATATGTACAGCTGGTATAACCTGGTCATCTCCTGTATATAATTATAATATGTACAGCTGGTATAACCTGGGCATCTCCTGTATATAATTATATATGTACAGCTGGTATAACCTGGGCTTCTCCTGTATATAATTATATATGTACAGCCGGTATAACCTGGGTATCTCCTGCACATAATTATATATGTACAGCCAGTATAACCTGGGTATCTCCTGTATATAATTATATATGTACAGCCGGTATAACCTGGGCTTCTCCTGTATATAATTATATATGTACAGCTGGTATAACCTGGGCATCTCCTTTATATAATTATATATGTACAGCCTGTATAACCTGGGCCTCTCCTGTATATAATTATATATGTACAGCTGATATAACCTGGGCATCTCCTGTATATAATTATATATGTACAGCCTGTATAACCTGGGCATCTCCTGTATATAATTATATATGTACAGCCTGTATAACCTGGGCATCTCCTGTATATAATTATGTATGTACAGGTGGTATAGCCTGGGCATCTCCTGTATATAATTATATATAGAGAGCCGGTATAACCTGGGCATCTCCTGTATATAATTATATATGTACAGCTGGTATAACCTGGGCATCTCCTGTATATAATTATATATGTACAGCTGGTATAACCCGGGCATCTCCTGTATATAATTATGTATGTACAGCTGGTATAACTTGGGCATCTCCTGTATATATTTATATATGTACAGCCGGTATAACCTGGGCATCTCCTGTATATAATTATATATGTACAGCCGGTATAACCTGGGCATCTCCTGTATATAATTATATATGTACAGCTGGTATAACCTGGGCATCTCCTGTATATAATTATATATGTACAGCCGGTATAACCTGGGCATCTCCTGTATATAATTATATATAGAGAGCCGGTATAACCTGGGCATCTCCTGTATATAATTATATATGTACAGCTGGTATAACCTGGGCATCTCCTGTATATAATTATATATGTACAGCCGGTATAACCTGGGCATCTCCTGTATATAATTATATATGTACAGGTGGTATAACCTGGGCATCTGCTGTATATAATTATATATGTACAGCCGGTATAACCTGGGCATCTCCTGTATATAATTATATATGTACAGCTGGTATAACCTGGGCATCTCCTGTATATAATTATATATAGAGAGCCGGTATAACCTGGGCATCTCCTGTATATAATTATATATGTACAGCTGGTATAACCTGGGCATCTCCTGTATATAATTATATATAGAGAGCTGGTATAACCTGGGCATCTCCTGTATATAATTATATATGTACAGCTGGTATAACCTGGGCATCTCCTGTATATATTTATATATGTACAGCCGGTATAACCTGGGCATTTACAGTGTACACAGCCTATGATAATGACATTTTCCCTTTACAGGTACCACACAGGGATCTCTGAATGATTTCTTGGCTGTTAAAATCGAAGTCGAGTCAAAATAGAATTCTGACAATGTATTTTAAACAAGCTCCAAACACTCCTCTCATTTCCCGGCCGTGAGTCTCGGTATGCAGTTATGCGATTCCCAGGTGTATGAAGACCTCCTGTACAGGCCACACTGACATTGGATGGAAACTTTGCGAGAAACTGACTTTCCACAACAGATGCAGGAACACCGAGTGGCAAAACAGAAAAAAAAACCATGAAAAATAATTTTAAAAAATCCTTGGGTTTTACCCTGAGAATGTTCTCATTATTTTGTTCTCCTGCACAGAACACAACGTTAAGTGGCGGCTGAACTTAAATGATCTTCGCCTGGACCACAAGTCTGGACCATAACAGCTGAAATGTGCAAGGAGACATAAAGTTCCATCTTTACTAAACTTTCTGGAGGTTTTCACAACAATCTCAACCCTGACAAAGAAAGGTAAAAAATTCTCCCTGGGTTATTTACGTGTCTTTTTCGCTACTTGTTTTTTCCTGTTTTATTTTTTTTAAGAATAGGCCAAATATCAACACTTTTTACAGCGCATAAACGCTTTGTCCTGAGGTGCTAAGGCCCCACCTATTATGGGCCATTTGCAGGGGCCTAACTACCGTGGTCACAATGGTTGCCGCTACGACCAGGCCCAGAGGATGAGAGCCCGTCAACACCAGCAAATACTTCAGCTGCATGTGCGTGCTCGAACGTACATTCAGTTGAAGTGTATTGCGTCGCACAGACCCAGCAGGTCCGTGCACAGAAATACATGCTGCCGGCCACTCAGAGGTCCCCAGGTGATGTCAGCGTGCACGTGGCCGGGGGTGCATGGCAGTGACATCACACGCTTCCGTAGCTTGCTCACTGAAGTCAGCCGCCAGCTTCAGAAGATAGGAGGTGAGTATTTTTATATTTTTAATTCATTGAGTAAACGGTGACCATATTACTACATGGATGACTATGCGCTGTGCATTATACTACATGGATGACTATGGGCTGTTCATTATACTACATGGATGACTATGGGCTGTGCATTATTCTACATGGATGACTATGGGCTGTGCATTATACTACATGGATGACTAGGAGCCGTGCATTATACTACATGGATGACTATGGGCTGTGCATTATACTACATGGATGACTGTGGGCTGTGCATTATTCTACATGGATGACTATGGGCTGTGCATTATTCTACATGGATGACTATGGGCTGTGCATTATACTACATGGATGACTATGCGCTGTGCATTATACTACATGGATGACTATGGGCTGTGCATTATTCTACATGGATGACTATGGGCTGTGCATTATACTACATGGATGACTATGGGCTGTGCATTATACTACATGGATGACTAGGAGCTGTGCATTATACTACATGGATAACTAGGAGCTGTGCATTATACTACATGGATAACTATGGGCTGTGCATTATTCTACATGGATGACTATGTACTGTGCATTATACTACATGGATGATTATGCGCTGTGCATTATACTACATGGATAACTATGGGCTGTGCATTATTCTACATGGATGACTATGGACTGTGCATTATTCTACATGGATGACTATGGGCTGTGCATTATACTACAGGGATGACTATGGGCTGTGCATTATACTACATGGATGACTAGGAGCTGTGCATTATACTACATGGATGACTATGGGCTGTGCATTATTCTACATGGATGACTATGGACTGTGCATTATACTACATGGATGACTGCATTGTGCATTATACTACATGGATAACTATGGGCTGTGCATTATTCTACATGGATGACTATGGACTGTGAATTATTCTACATGGATGACTATGGGCTGTGCACTATACTACAGGGATGACTAAGAGCTGTGCATTATACTACATGGATGACTATAGGCTGTGCATTATACTACAGGGATGACTAAGAGCTGTGCATTATACTACATGGATGACTATGGGCTGTGCATTATACTACATGGATGACTATGGGCTGTGCATTATTCTACATGGATGACTATGGGCTGTGCATTATACTACATGGATGACTATGGGCCATGCATCATTCCATATGGAGGACTATAAGGGTGCATTATATTGAATGGAGGACTATAGTGTTGTATATTCCATAAGGAGGACTATGGGGAGTGCATAATACTATAGTGAGGACTATGGGCTGTGCATTATACTATATGGAGGACTATGTGGAGTGCATTATACTTCAACCATGGGGCCCCATGACTTATATGTACTCCTCTGGTGAATATAATGCTTTATTTTTGAACAGGGGACATATAACAGAGTGGGATACACACATATATACAGTATATATATACACCTGGGTGATATATATAAAGATGGAAGGAGAGGTCTGGTCCTATTGTGTGGCATTCGACCTGTCGGTTAAGGAATCCTGGGGTCATCATACTGTGTGTGGGTGTATGTACTATGAGGACATCATACTGTGTGTAGAGATGGAGTATGGGGGAAACATACTGCTGCGTATGTAGAATGCACTATGGTGGCATGGTACTGTGTGTGGGGGAACGTACTGTGGAAAGTTAGAGCACTGACCTACTGCAAAATGAAATCTGCAGTGCACATAGCAGCATGTTTCCCTTGTATATTTTTACATTTGGAGCTCTGCTGCATCCCCATTACTGACCGTCCGCTCCTTCCTCACATTCACCCATCCACTTGTGAGTAGTTTAACCCCGTCAGCATTAATTTGTCTAAATAACAATTAGCCTTTTGAAGGGACTCAGCACTTTCCTGCCGCAAATTTAATAATTCCTTCTAAAAAAAACAACAAAAAAACCCTTTTATTGGCAAACAATCAATGTCTGGTTTAAAAGGCCACAGCAGGAACATAATACACAGATTATCTCTGAAACCTGATACAGAGTTTCTGCTGAATATGCAGAAGACGACAGCGCGGAGGGCGGATGTCTTGTTGTGTTCCGTGATGGAAGTACCTAACATTCTAGAATGTTTCCATAGGATACAGCACAGGATGCCTTTATTTTAATAAACATACCTTTATATGGCACACCCTCGCAATCCTGCCAAATTAGAAGTTGCGCCTGCGCAATAATCGCGGCTGTTACAAAATTCCAATTTGTCACAGTCGATTGAAACTGCCGGATATGTGAGAAGCTTGTTAGGGGGAGAGGTCGTATCTGTGTGATCGTAGATAGAGATTTGAGAACCCGATCTTTAAAGTTTGACGTTCGTACCGGACAGTTAAACGACTTCTTGCGGAACTTTGTTGCAATGTTTGCAGTTCCGGGAGGTGTTCGTTGCAGAAAGAGAAAGACTCAAAGTTTGGGTCTCGATTGTTTTCAATGGGGTTCTAGTTCAAGTTCAAGTTCCGATACAGTCCCGGTACCCGAACCGAACTTTGGAATAAAGTTATGGTCGGGTACCAGAACCCGAACTTCCACAGGTCCGTTCATCCCTCATCGTAGGGTATCGATAGGTATCCAGCAGTCAGGGAAAGGTATTTACTGATGGCAATTTGTGCCATCTTGTTTGCTTGGAATCTTAAAGGGGATCTTCCCACCTCCTTCCCGCAGGGTATGCCACAAACGTCTGCTAGATGGGGTCTCAGATTCTTTCTCGAGAATTAGGTCCCATCTCATGCTGCAGAGGATGAAAAAGTGTCTGCGCATCTATTGCCGATTGGACGATGTTGGAGAGAGCTAAGCATACGTGGCAAGCTCTCCATTCTTGGCGGAAGACGGGATTATGAGGATAGGTGCAATTGCCAGTTGTAGAACCCACATCTGTGGATATGTCCAAGGAAGAGAACAGGAAAGAAGGCGATCAAGAGTCCAAAAACGTTATTAGATAATAAAATACAGGCAGGGGAAACAGGAAATATACGTGTGTGTGAGACAAAAGTGCACGGAACACACAGCATAGGAGCAGTATATAAATATATATGTTTATAGCAACCAATTAAAGAAGTCTTGTGTAATAATCAAGCATAATGTGCATTGCTGCAGCTAACCCTGCAGTTACCACCAAGTAGTTTGGTATCAAGGTCCATATATAAACACAGAATACAATTGTCCAATGTTAACCAATGTTTTACGTTAGGTAGATACCAATATAAAGAGGGTCTCCACCCCGACGCGCGTTTCTGAATACATTTGTCTGTGGTTATGTTATAAATGTCTGATATGGGACAACCCCATTATCAAACTGAAAAGGATTATGGATATCCCAACCTTAAGGGGTTATTCGCAAAATCCGTTGAGTAGTGGATAACTTGTTGATTGCTGCTGGGTTCGACAGCTGGAATCCCTGATCTTAAGACTTGAGCGGTAGAACAAGGTACTGTCTTGAATGGAGCAGAGGTGCAAGCGCATGACATCCGCTCTATTCATTGTTTATGGGATAGAGTGCTGCACTCAGCTTTCTACTGCACGGAGCAGAGGCCGAGCATTGCGCATCTATGCTCCATTAAGGAAGAGGCCGCAGAGCCCCTAGCTTCGGGCTACTGGGGGTCCTAGCAGTGGCACCCTTTACTATAGATAAAGTATAAATGGATATTTTGGGAATGTATCACCAATTAGGGCAGGGCTGTTTCCACCATAGACTTTGAATAGTTCAACTTCACCTTGCCCCCCTTAGGGTGAAGGAGGGTGGTATATTAGGATTCCCTTTGTAGCAGCTAGTAGGGTCCGAAGCGGTTGGATTTATCATTTATCCGCAATCCAGTTGTTTCTAGGTGAGAGTTAATTGGAACCAGGTTTTTCAAGTAACGTAATAAGTTTATAGAGGTTTTTTTTTTCAAAAAGTTGACAAAAACATATGTTAAACAAGTAGTAAAAATAGATAAAAGTTTGTAAATAGAACGTAATAATTCTATGGAGCTCCGAATCCGTTCCCTAAATGTCTTTCGCATATAACATTGCAGCCTGCTGTGCTCTGCGGAGGCCTCAGGCTGTTTAACAAGATCAGAGCGGCTAGAACATGGACCCGTTCTGTTAAATTTCAGGGAACACCTGTTCTACCAGCCAGGTGTGCGGTGATAAAATCCACAAAACAAGAGAACGCGGAATAAATAGCATCCTCGCTTCAATTGATTAAAGGGGATGTACCAGTTCTCAGGTGGATTAAATAATGATTATGTGCTGCTGAGCTCCAGCTGCGGGAAACAGCCAGGGGATTTATCATTGCATTTCAATTTTCAAAAATATAAAAAAAAAGTTTTCCCATACATGGAAGGGTTGTCCACCATGATATGAAAAACATGGCTGCTTTCTTCCAGAAAAAGAGCCACATTATGGGTTGCTTGCAGCTCACCACGGTCATTGGGCATATTATGGTTCCATTCTGCAAAGATTCATAATATGGCAGGTAGGCTAGGAGGTCTTTATACCTTATTGAAGGGGGGGTGACTGACAATCGCTCTGATCATAAAATCGTCACTAGAGTGAAAACGATGGATGCAGTTGAGATATAAGAATCTCCAACCATGAACAACTCTTGAGAATCTTGAGTGTTCTTCAAGCCTCCAACATCTGGTTCTAGAACATGCACACAGAGTGGTTCCATTATCTCCTTTCGATCCTGATATACCCATCACGGGTACACTGTTAAGGACATCATGATGGTAATGAGCCTTTCATGTTATAACTAGAAGAACAAATAGACATGAAGAGAAAGAGGTCTATGTCTTGTAGAATCCAAGGTGATAAAGATTTTAGGGTAAGGACCACGTTAGGCCTCATAGGTTTTGTACCTGTCATGGGTGTGACAAACAGTCATCCGTGGTCTGTCTCTGTAAGGATGGCTCTAAAAGGATAACAGCAGAAATATGCCAGAAAAATAACCCCATGCTATAGATGCTTCATCATCATCATCATTATTATTATTACTATGCTTTGTTATTGCTATGAATCTGACAATCGATCTGCTTCATCCTCAGGTATGTCCGCTGGCTGCAACCCCAATCCCATCACCATCACCCAACTTTCCTCATCCTTCTCACCCTCTATCCGTCTGCTATTCCTGGTATGTCCGCTGGCTGCAACCCCAATCCCATCACCATCACCCAACTTTCCTCATCCTTCTCACCCTCTATCCGTCTGCTATTCCTGGTATGTCCGCTGGTTGCTATTACTGTTTTTTTCCCCTTCATGTTTTCTCACCTTAATTCCTTGATGCCAGCACACAGTTGGCTTTATCTTTCCATTTGGATCTATTTCCCCTTGCATTTTCCCTTCTGATTTCTAATTAATCCCCTCCTGTGTCTGTGATCAGTCTCCCTGCTGCTCCTCCCTCCTGATCACACCTGGCCTATTTTATGTGCACTTAGCTTGTTATAAATTCAGAGCCGCAGGTTTGTCTGGACCGAGGTCTGTCTCTATAAGGATGGCTCTAAAAGGATAACAGTAGAAATATGACAGAAAAATAACCCCCTGCTATAGATGCTTCATTATTGTTATTATTACTATGCTTCGCTATTGCTATCAATCTGACAATCGATCTGCTTCATCCTCAGGTATGTCCGCTGGTTGCAACCCCAATCCCATCACCATCACCCAACTTTCCTGATCCTCACCTTATATCCATCTGCTATTCCTGGTATGTCTGCTGGTTGCTATTACTGTTTTTCTCCCCTGCATGTTTTCTCATTTTAATTCATTGATGCCAATACACAGTTGGCTTTATCTTTCCATTTGGATCTATTTCCCCTTGTATTTTCCCTTCTGATTTCTAATTAATCCCCTCCTGTGTCTGTGATCAGTCTCCCTGCTGCTCCTCCCTCCTGTTCATACCTGGCCTACTTCATGTGCACTTAGCTTGTTATAAATTCAGAGCCGCAGGTCTGTCTCAACCGTGGTCTGTCTCTAAAGATGGCTCTGAAAGGATAATAGCAGAAATATGCCAGAAAGAAATGAGTCAGAAGTGAACAGAAGGTACAACTAACCACTGTTAATAAATTTACTAAATTTCTCTCCCTTTCCTCCACACGTACTCTCATCATGCTGACATACGCTCTAACAGTTTTGGCTACATTACTCCTCACTCTCCTTCACTATTCCCAAACCCCAGCACCCTCTAACCAAGTAATAATCTCTCCTTTCCTCCTGCCTCCCCACCTGACCTCCTCTGCTGACCTGCTCCTCAACCTCACATCTCTCCTAATAAAACAAAAACAAGCCGCCCACTCTCCTCCCATCTGCTCTGTCTCTCTCTGCTTCTCCTCACTGCTGGCAACATATCTCCCAATCCTGGACCCCCACAGCTCATGCCTCCCATCACTACCCCCTCCTATTGCTCCCAACCCAATATATACACCCAAAATCTTGCCCACCTTAAATCCGTGCCCATGACGCCCACCCCCTGCACGCTCTCTCTGGATCACTATGGAATGCCAGCTCCATCTGCAATAAACTCCACATGATTCACAACCTCTTTACCTCTTGTAATATTTCCTTTCTGGGCATCACCGAACACATGTCTGACACCCTCTGACACAGCCTCCCCTGCTGCACTATGTTACGGTGGCCTCCACTTCACCCACACTCCTCACCCTGGTAACAAACATGGTGGAGGAGTGGGCCTTCTCCTTTCTTCCAACTGTACCTTTAACCCAGTCCCACCTCTACCCTCCCTTATCCTCCCCTCCTTTGAAGTCCACCCCCGCAGAAACTTTGCACACCTTGACACCAGCACGCTCTCTGACTCTATCCTACCACTGGCATCCATATTCTCACTCCACGACACAGACACTGCCACTAGTTTCTACAATCCCACTCTTGCATCAGCCATCGACTCGGTTGCCCCTGTCATTCACAGCAGAGTGCGAAAAATCAATAGACAACCCTGGCGCAATAACATCTCTGAAAAGCTTCTGCAAGTATCCAGAATTGCAGAACGGCATTGGAAGAAAACGCATTTGCAAGATTACTTCACTGCACTCAAGCAAGCAACACTCACATTCAAATAAGCTATCACCTCTGCTAAACAGGCCTACGTATCTTCTTTATCCCACAACCCCAAACAGTGTCAGGACTTTGAATATTTTGATTACCTTTTGTGCATTACTGCCCTTTTCCAAGATGGCGTCTTTGGTCTCATGTGCACTTGTCTTCCTGCTATATAACTCCACCCCAGCCTTTAGTCTGTGCTAGAGTATTCTGCCTTACATCCAGCTCCTGACGACTCCCTGGCTTTGCACCTGCACCTGCACCTGCTCCTGTGAACCTGTGTGGAGATCTTGCTACTCAGCTCTGAGTTTCTGCTGCATACATCGGTTTCCAGTAATCCTCCATTTGGCTGCTTGTGTTTGTTTCCATCTGCATTTGCTGGACATGTAAGCTGTTGCTGCTCTGCTTAAACCTGAGACTTTTACCCAGGCCTTCCTGGTTGTGCTAAGATATTATTTGAACTGCCTTATAAGCATATCTGTCTGTGTTTGGACTTGCCGAGGACTTTGCCACGCACTTCAAAAATAAGATAGACCAAACAAGGCAAGTCTTTGTTGTCAAACCACCACAACCCCTTTGTATACCAGACCAATGCCCTAACCCCATAACTTCCCTCTCCAAAATCACTGAAGGGGAGTTTGCTCATCTTCTCTCCAAATCACACCTTACCACTTGTGCACTTTACCCCATCCCACCTCCTCCCCAACATCACCACAACACTAATCCCATCCCTAACCCATCTCTTCAAGCTATCACTAACTTCTCATAACTTCCCCTCTGCTTTCAAACATGCCACAGTCACACCTATCCTCAAAAAGCCATCCCTTGACCCAAGCGCTCCATTCTGAACTTTCCTCTCACTTTGCATCCACAGTAACTCTCTCTTCAACAACCTACAATCTGGCTTCTGTCCCCACCATTCCACTGAGACTGCCCTGACCAAAATTACTAATGACTTACTTACAGCCAAAGCTAACAGACAATTCTCTATACTCCTCCGTCTTGACCTGTCCTGTGCCTTCGACACAGTTGACCACTGCCTCCTACAACACATCCTCTCTTCCTTTGGTGTTAAAGACCTTGCCCTATCTTGGATCTCCTCATACCTTACCAACTGCACATTTAGCATGTCCTACTCCCATACTACCTCTGCATCTCACCCCCTCTCTGTTGGTGTCCCTCAAGGCTCTGTCCTAGGACCCTTACTCTTCTCAATCTGTACACTCGGCCTGGGACAACTCATAAGGTCCTATGGCTTCCAATACCATCTATTTGCTGATGACACTCAGATCTACCTCTCTGGCCCTGATGTCACCTCTCTGCTCTCCAGAATCCCAGAGTGTTTATCAGCCATATCCTCCTTATTCTCCTCTCGCTTCCTCAAGCTCAATGTGGACAAATCTGAACTAATTATCTTTCCTCCATCTTGCATATCTTCCCTACCTGATCTATCTATCAAAATAAATGAAATCACACTTCTCCTGTCCACAAAATCCGCTGCCTCGGAGTAACCCTTGACTCTGCCCTGTCCTTCAAACCGCACATCCAAGCTTTCGCCACCTCCTGTCGCCTCAAGCTCAAAAATATTTCCAGAATCCATCCTTAACCCTCACTCTACCAAAATGCTTGTGCATGCCCTAATCATCTCCAGCCTCAACTACTGCAACATCCTCCTTTGTGGCATACCTTCTAACACTCTCGCACCCCTCTAGTCCATCCTTAACTCTGCTGCCCGACTAATTAATCTCTCTCCTCGCTACACTCCTGCTTCCCCTCTTTGCAAATCCCTCCACTGGCTCCCAATTTCCCAGCGTATCCAGTTTAAACTACTAACACTGACCTACAATGCCATCCATAACCTTTCTCTTCCGTATATTTCCAAACCAATCTCTCAATATCGTCCCTTATGTAATCTCCGGTCCTCCCAAGACCTCCTTCTCTCCTCCACACTTATACGTTCCTCACCCAATCGCCTCCAAGACTTCCCCCGAATATCCCCCATCCTCTGGAATTCTGTGCCCCAACACGTCCGGTTATCCACCACATTTGGATCCTTCAAAAGAAACCTGAAAACCCACCTCTTTAAGAAAGCTTACAACCTGTAATGACCACACGGCCACCTTAACACCATCGGAGCTACTGCAACCCTCAACCTACTGTCTTCTTCCCCATAATCCTGTAGAATGTAAGCCTGCGAGGGCAAGGTCCTCTCCCCTCTGTATCAGTCTGTCATTATTAGTTTTGTTTAATCTAAGTGATATTTGTATTTTGATGTAACCCCTTCTCATGTACAGCACCATGGAATTAATGGTGCTATATAAATAAATAATAATAATAATCCTGGATCCGGCTGTAGAAGACTCTTTGCCTTTAGTTCAAGCACTTTCTTGATTTTTGCATCTCTGTTATGGAGCGATATCCTTTTCCCTCTAGGACCTGTTGTGGATTCTGTTTGTGGGCTCCCTCTGGTGGTTACTGCTGGTACTGGGTGACTTTGGTGGGTTGCGGCCTTTGGTTTCCACCTGTCCATCAGTGGCTGGGTGTTTCCTATTTTACCTGGCCTTTCTGTCATTTCCCTTGCCGGCTATCAATGTATTCAGATGTGCTCTGTTTGGTTCCTGCCTACCTGCTCCCAGATCTTTCAGGATAAGCTAAGTGCTGATTTTCAGTTGTTTGGTTTTTTGTCCAGCTTGCTTATTATGTCTCTATGCTAGCTGGTAGCTCTAGTGGACTGAGGTTCTCCCCATGTGCCATGAGTTGGCACATGGGTTCTTGTAATCTCAGGATGGTTTTTTTGATTAGGGTTTTTTGCTGACCGCTCAGTCCCCTTTTGTATCGTTCTGCTTTCTAATTTACAGCGGGCCTCAATTTGCTAAAACTATATATATCATCTCTATGTGTGTGCCTTCCTCTCATTTCACCGTCAATACATGTGGGGGGCAACTATATCTTTTGGGGTTCATTCCGCTGGAGGCAAGTGAGGTCTTTATTTTCTCTGCAGTGCTAGTTAGCTCTTAGGCTGGTGCGTGGCGTCTAGAACCAACGTAGGCACGCTCCCTGGCTATCTCTAGTTGCGTTTGTCAGGCGTAGGGCAGCGGTCAGCCCAGGTTCCATCACCCTAGAGCTCGTCCGTAATATATTTGTACTTTGCTTGTCCTGTGCTATCCCTAGCCATTGGGATTCATGACAGTATAGCCGGCCACAAAGTGTTAATTGTTTGGGCTGAAGCAGGAGAAAGAGAAGTGTTTAAGGGAATTTTTTTTTTTTTGTTTTCCCTTCAGAGTTTTGCTGCCTAGCCCTTAATTGCTGTCTAGCTGCTTCGTACCTCCTCTTAACCCTTGAATGGCTCTGATCTTAGCTGTTTAACATGGATGTCCAGAGTTTGGCTTCCAGCCTGAGTAATCTCGCGGCAAAAGTTCAAAACATACAGGATTTTGTTGTTCACACTCCCATGTCTGAACCTAGAATTCCTATTCCAGAGTTCTTTTCTGGAGATAGATCTACCTTCCTGAATTTCAGGAACAATTGTAAATTGTTTCTTTCTTTAAAATCTCGCTCCTCTGGAGACCCTGCCCAACAGGTCAAGATTGTAATATCTTTCCTGCGGGGCGACCCTCAGAATTGGGCATTTGCATTGGCACCAGGGGATCCTGCATTGTTCAGTGTGGATGCGTTTTTTCTGGCATTGGGATTGCTCTATGAAGAACCTAACCTTTAGATTCAGGCTGAAAAGGCTTTATTAGCCCTCTCTCAGGGGCATGATGAAGCGGAGATATATTGTCAGAAGTTTCGGAAATGGTCGGTGCTTACTCAGTGGAATGAGTGCGCCCTGGCTGCAAACTTCAGAAATGGTCTTTCTGAGGCCATTAAGGATATTATGGTGGGGTTCCCTACGCCTACAGGTCTGAATGAGTCTATGGCTATGGCCATTCAGATTGATCGGTGTTTACGGGAGCGCAAACCCGTGCACCAGTTGGCGGTGTCTTCTGAACAGGCACCTGAGACTATGCAATGTGATAGAATTCAGTCCAGAAGTGAACGGCAAAATTATAGGCGGAAAAATGGATTGTGTTTCTATTGTGGTGATTCAGCTCATGTTATATCAGCATGCTCTAAACGCACAAAAAGGGTTGATAAATCTTTTGCCATTGGTACTCTGCAGCCTAAGTTCATTTTGTCTGTAACTCTGATTTGTTCACTGTCATCCATTTCCGTCGATGCCTATGTGGATTCGGGCGCTGCCCTGAGTCTTATGGATTGGTCATTTGCTAAACACTGCGGTTTTAGTCTGGAACCTCTGGAAGTTCCTATTCCTCTGAAGGGAATTGACTCTACACCATTGGCTATGAATAAACCGCAGTATTGGACACAAGTGACCATGCGCATGACTCCCGTTCATCAGGAGGTGATTCGCTTCCTTGTACTTTATAATTTACATGATGTACTAGTGCTTGGTCTGCCATGGTTACAAACTCATAATCCTGTCCTGGACTGGAAAACAATGTCTGTGTTAAGCTGGGGATGTCAGGGGGTTCATGATGATGCACCTCCGATTTCAATCGCTTCATCTACTCCTTCTGAGATCCCTGCGTTTTTGTCTGACTATAGGGATGTTTTTGAGGAGCCTAAGCTCAATTCGCTCCCTCCGCATAGAGATTGTGACTGTGCTATAGAATTGATTCCTGGCAGTAAGTTCCCTAAGGGTCGTTTATTTAATCTGTCACTGCCAGAGCATACTGCTATGCGGAATTATATTAAGGAGTCCTTGGAAAAGGGACATATTCGTCCATCTTCGTCCCCTCTGGGAGCAGGTTTTTTTTTTGTGGCAAAAAAAGATGGTTCCCTGAGGCCTTGTATAGATTATCGCCTTCTGAATAAGATTACAGTCAAGTATCAGTATCCATTGCCATTATTGACTGATTTGTTTGCTCGCATTAAGGGGGCTAGGTGGTTCACTAAGATAGATCTTCGCGGTGCGTATAATCTGGTGCGGACAAAACAGGGTGATGAGTGGAAAACCGCATTTAATACGCCTGAGGGCCATTTTGAGTATTTGGTAATGCCTTTTGGACTCTCCAATGCTCCGTCAGTCTTTCAGTCCTTTATGCACAATATTTTCCGTGAATATCTGGATAAGTTTATGATTGTGTATTTGGATGATATTTTGGTGTTTTCTGATGACTGGGAGTCTCATATTCTACAGGTCAGGAAGGTGTTTCAGGTTCTGCGGGCCAATTCTCTGTTTGTGAAGGGCTCAAAGTGTCTCTTCGGAGTCCAGAAGATTTCTTTTTTGGGGTACATTTTTTCTCCTTCTACTATTGAGATGGATCCCGTCAAGGTTCAGGCGATTTGTGACTGGACACAACCTACATCTGTTAAGAGCCTTCAGAAGTTCTTGGGGTTTGCTAATTTTTATCGTCGGTTCATTGCTAATTTTTCCAGTATTGTTAAACCTTTGACTGATTTGACTAAAAAGGGTGCTGATGTTGCTGATTGGTCTCCTGCGGCCGTGGAGGCCTTTCAGGAACTTAAGCGCCGGTTTTCTTCTGCTCCTGTGTTGTGTCAACCAGATGTTTCACTTCCTTTTCAGGTTGAGGTTGATGCTTCCGAGATTGGAGCGGGGGCGGTTTTGTCACAGAGAAGTTCTAATGGCTCGGTGATGAAGCCATGTGCATTCTTCTCTAGAAAATTCTCGCCCGCCGAGCGCAATTATGATGTGGGTAATCGGGAGCTTTTGGCCATGAAGTGGGCATTTGAGGAGTGGCGTCATTGGCTTGAGGGTGCTAAACATCGTGTGGTGGTCTTGACTGATCACAAGAATCTCATTTACCTTGAGTCTGCCAGGCGTTTGAATCCTAGACAGGCTCGTTGGTCGTTGTTTTTTTCTCGTTTCAATTTCGTGGTTTCATACCTGCCAGGTTCAAAGAATGTGAAGGCAGATGCTCTTTCCAGGAGTTTTGTGCCTGACTCTCCTGGAGACTCTGGGCCTACTGGTATCCTTAGGGATGGGGTAATATTGTCCGCCGTATCCCCAGACTTGCGACGTGCATTGCAGGAGTTTCAGGTGGATAAACCGGATCGTTGTCCACCAGAAAGACTGTTTGTTCCGGATGATTGGACCAGTAGAGTCATCTCCGAGGTCCATTCTTCTGTGTTGGCTGGTCATCCTGGAATATTTGGTACTAGAGACTTGGTGGCCAGGTCTTTTTGGTGGCCTTCCTTGTCTAGGGATGTGCGTACCTTTGTGCAGTCTTGTGAAGTGTGTGCTCGAGCTAAGCCTTGCTGTTCTCGGGCCAGTGGGTTGTTGTTATCCTTGCCCATCCCGAAGAGGCCTTGGACGCACATTTCCATGGATTTTATTTCTGATCTCCCGGTTTCACAGAAAATGTCCGTTATCTGGGTTGTGTGTGACCGCTTTTCTAAGATGGTTCATTTGGTGCCCTTGCCTAAGTTGCCTTCCTCCTCTGAGTTGGTCCCTTTATTTTTTCAGAACGTGGTTCGTTTGCATGGGATTCCGGAGAATATCGTTTCTGACAGGGGATCCCAGTTTGTGTCTAGATTTTGGCGGACGTTTTGTGCCAAGATGGGCATTGATTTGTCTTTCTCGTCTGCATTCCATCCTCAGACGAATGGCCAGACGGAGCGAACTAATCAGACCTTGGAAACTTATTTGAGGTGTTTTGTTTCTGCTGATCAAGATGACTGGGTTGCTTTTTTGCCACTGGCCGAATTTGCTCTTAATAATCGGGCTAGTTCGGCCACGTTGGTCTCTCCTTTTTTTTGTAATTCGGGGTTTCATCCTCGTTTTTCCTCTGGTCAGGTGGAGCCTTCGGATTGTCCTGGAGTGGACGTGGTGGTGGACAGGCTACATCAGATTTGGAATCAGGTGGTGGACAATTTGAAGTTATCTCAGGAGAAGACTCAGCAGTTTGCTAATCGCCGTCGCCGCGTGGGTCCCCGACTTCTTGTTGGGGATTTGGTGTGGTTGTCTTCTCGTTTTGTCCCTATGAAGGTCTCTTCTCCTAAGTTCAAGCCTCGGTTCATCGGTCCTTATAGGATCTCGGAGATTCTTAACCCTGTATCTTTTCGTTTGGATCTCCCAGCATCGTTTGCTATTCATAATGTGTTCCATCGGTCGTTGTTGCGGAGGTATGAGGTGCCCGTTGTTCCTTCGGTTGAGCCTCCTGCTCCGGTGCTGGTGGAGGGAGAATTGGAGTATGTTGTTGAGAAGATCTTGGATTCTCGTGTTTCCAGACGCAAACTCCAGTATTTGGTTAAGTGGAAGGGTTATGGTCAGGAGGATAATTCCTGGGTGGTCGCCTCCGATGTTCATGCGACTGATTTGGTCCGCGCCTTCCATAGAGCTCACCCTGATCGCCCTGGGGGTTCTCGTGAGGGTTCGGTGACCCCTCCTCAAGGGGGGGGGTACTGTTGTGGATTCTGTTTGTGGGCTCCCTCTGGTGGTTACTGCTGGTACTGGGTGACTTTGGTGGGTTGCGGCCTTTGGTTTCCACCTGTCCATCAGTGGCTGGGTGTTTTCTATTTTACCTGGCCTTTCTGTCATTTCCCTTGCCGGCTATCAATGTATTCAGATGTGCTCTGTTTGGTTCCTGCCTACCTGCTCCCAGATCTTTCAGGATAAGCTAAGTGCTGATTTTCAGTTGTTTGGTTTTTTGTCCAGCTTGCTTATTATGTCTCTATGCTAGCTGGTAGCTCTAGTGGACTGAGGTTCTCCCCATGTGCCATGAGTTGGCACATGGGTTCTTGTAATCTCAGGATGGTTTTTTTGATTAGGGTTTTTTGCTGACCGCTCAGTCCCCTTTTGTATCGTTCTGCTTTCTAGTTTACAGCGGGCCTCAATTTGCTAAAACTATATATATCATCTCTATGTGTGTGCCTTCCTCTCATTTCACCGTCAATACATGTGGGGGGCAACTATATCTTTTGGGGTTCATTCCGCTGGAGGCAAGTGAGGTCTTTATTTTCTCTGCAGTGCTAGTTAGCTCTTAGGCTGGTGCGTGGCGTCTAGAACCAACGTAGGCACGCTCCCTGGCTATCTCTAGTTGCGTTTGTCAGGCGTAGGGCAGCGGTCAGCCCAGGTTCCATCACCCTAGAGCTCGTCCGTAATATATTTGTACTTTGCTTGTCCTGTGCTATCCCTAGCCATTGGGATTCATGACAAGGACCTAAAAGTTACCTCCACCTTCTGCTGCTAATCACACACCTGTGCTGAAGGTTTAAATACATTCAATTTCTGCAGCATGGTGCGAATGTTAGCTCATACTTGCCTCAGTCTTGCTGAAAGTTCTAGCAGTTAGTTAGCGTCTTCCCTTGGAGGATTGCTGGTGTGACATCTCGGTTGTTTTCTCAAGCTAAGTGTTTTCGCCAATCTATCTACCCACTCTTTCTTTAGTTTTATTGGGATTGACTAGTTCTCACCCCATCTCTTCCCTAGGTAGGGTTTATCGCTAGGGTCAGGCTAGGTTCCTGCTTGGCAAGAGGTACATAACTTATATAGGGACGTTTAGGGCAGACAGGGTGATTTTAGATCTGCCTAGGGGTCTCGACTCCCCTTTTCCCTAGTGTTTGGGCTCCCCCTTCCCTTGTCCCGTTGTTGTGCATTTACTTATCCTTCACCCAGCGTGACAGCACCTTGGTCAACTGGTTGAAATCTAGTTTGAGTTTCTTGTATAAAATTCTGTTTAAGCTTCTTGAGTAAAAAAATAAATAAATAAATAACCGCAATATTTCTCTAAGTGTTTGAAATATCATCTTTGTGTTATGGCTTTCTTCTCTCTCCATCAGAAAGCCTTAAGAATTCCACCAGGGGTCAGACTCAACAGTCCTCTCAAGGCCCATGATTAATGACACATTTTCCTAAGCAACCTGACAAGAACTGGAACATCTCCAGAGATAAAGCCAAAGTCAAAAGAAGCCTCTGGCCAGGACTTGGAAGGAATTGCAGAGGTTATAAGGATAGTGTGACTGTGCATGGCGGGGGTGAGTGGGTTATGTCTCACACCCTATCGAGATTTTTATGAATAAGTGCCATTTAGCAAAAAAGAATCAATTCCACTCCAGCCAAGGAAATATTTAAAGCTTTTGTGACATTTTGATTTATTGAGAATCTGTGAGCAATTTGGATATCATTGTGCCTATGAATTCACCTTGTAGTTATCCGGCATACAGGATAAACCACGGCTGGAAAGGTGAAGACTGATCACTTTCCCCAAAGATGATTGGTGAGATCTCCTTCATCCTTGAAGCATTACATAATCACAGAAGCTACAATATCCAGCTGTGTTTGATGATTCCTTCACGGGTGGTTGAGAATTTACCACTGGATTCTTCAAGTAACAAGATCTATGAGATGGCATGGCGACATTGAGCTAGTAAGAGTAGTCCACCATGGTCTTTTAGGATCCTCCAGAGGACCTTGGTTCTGGACCAATACAGAGCAACAAAGATCCTACAAAAGAAAACCCCATTTAGAGATGCTTTTGAAGACAAACACTTGCCACTAGTGTCTCTTGTTTTATGGGTTGATTCACAAATAACTAAAAGTTTTAGAAGTGAACACTCTAAGAGTATTTCACTCTACTGGAACTAAGAAAGCCCACACTTGATGTATTCCACAGTGGTTCTGAATGAAATGTGCCACACGTTTATGAGCATATGCAAAGTTGACCTCATCATTGGTGATGGACTGGTCTCTAAGAAGAGCTGTAGGCCATGGTGCCAGATTCATTAGAAATTTAAAGTTTTATTGCGTCTCAGGAGTTGATATGGGATGGAGATGAGAGAAGTGGTTGAGAAAGGACAACCTTTTTAATTGGCTTCTTTCTTATGAAACCTTAAAAGGGTTTGAGGAATGGAAGCCGAATTCTCTTTTTTTCTTGCAAGGCACAAAAACCAAATTCATGATATACATTCTGTATACAGTACTGTGTTCTTTGACTATAACCATGGAGGTTATGCCAGCCAGATTACATAGCCGATCTGGAGTGAAAAAAAATGGTGTTCCAGACTAGAAAGAAGCATTAGAGACATTTTTTTTAGAAACTGTCTAACCACCCAAACCTTATTCTTGTAGAGCATCAATGATTCTTCTAGCCTCCAATCCATCAAACCTTACTCTTGAGAGCCTCAAGCATTCTTCTAGCCTCCAATCCCCCAAGTTTTACTCTTGTAGAGCCTCAAGCATTCTTCTAACCTCCAACCACCCAAACCTGACTCCTGTAGAGCCCCAAGGATTCTTCTAGCCTCCAGTACCCTGAACCTTACTCTTGTAAAACCTTAAGGATTCTTCTAGCCCCCAACCACCCAAACCTTACTCTTATAGAGCCTCAAGGATTCTTCTAGCCTCCAATCGCCCAAATCTTACTCTTGTAGAGCCCTAACGATTCTTCTAGCCTCCAATTCCCCAAACCTTACTCTTGTAGATCCTAAAACATTCTTCTAACCTCCAATCACACAAAACTTACTCTTGTAGAACTTCAAGGATTCTACTTTCCCCAAACCACAAAAACATTACTCTTGTAGAGCTTTATGGATTCTTCTAGCCTCCAACCACCCAAATCTTACTCTTGTAGAGTCTTGAGGGTTTTTCTGGCCTTCTGCTTTTGGTTCAGTGGAATGGTTCCATAATCTAGCTTTTCCTGTTGGCCCTGCTTTTATAAGTCAAAAGTGTAACAAAAAGATGGGGGTTGCATACAGAAGATGTCATTACCTAAAGAGGTTGATTCTTAGGTTGTGTTGAGAGAGGAAGTGTCAGTATACCTACATTTTGGCATTCCAGAGAAGTGGTAAAGCTCAAGAGAAGTCTTGAAGATGGGAGAATCAATAATAGAAGGTTTTATTTTAATTGTATCTTTTTTATTTTCCCCCTAGCAACCATTTAGCGGGTCTCATTAACAGGATCAACCTCGGCATCAGTTCCGTCTGCCACAAGAAGCATTGTAATCACAGATACACAAAAAGCAAGAAAATGCTTCTCAGTAAATTGCATAGTACAAACATAATTCTGCCGAAAAGTATACAGTCCATGACTAGCCGGGAACTAACTGGTAATATCATCCTCAAAGGTGCTATTGAAGAGATAATGATGGATATGTGTTCACCTTTTCCATTATGAGGACACAGAGGTGTCAATCAAAACTAGTCTCAGATTCATAGGATAAGCGATAATATACAATAAATCCTACAAAACATATAAAAAATAATTCAGACATAGTAATGCTGTTCTATTGTCTGCAAATATTTTTTAAAAAGTAATCGTTATAATTTTATTCTTGACCTGCTACTAGGTCCTGCTGTTCCCCTGTATATTTTACTTTTTTGTTTTTTAAAATCCGTCATACGGTTCCAAAGATATGAGCCTTTTTAGTTACTGGTAATTTTTGCGGTTCTTATCAAGGGGGCGTTGTTCAAAGGGTTCTTTGGGGGCGTGTATTTAGGCTCTGCATAATTTCCCGATGAGCCACGCCTCCTAAGACCATAAAAATTAGCACTTAATAAAAAAGGTCCATATCTCCGGAACCGTAAAGCGGATTTAAAAAAAGAAAAAAGCAAAATACTCACTGTAGTGGCAGGAATAAAATAAGAGCAAAACGTGACCACTGGTGACAGATCCTTTGTAAAGGGAATACACTGTTATTATTATTATGTTGTATATGTTATCGGAAGCAGGTTTCCTGCTATCACATACATTGCTTTAGCATAAAAACTTGGGTTAAATAATAAAAAATAATACACTCACCGAGCACTTGTTTGTTTTGCCACCACAGCTTCCCACCCTTTGCTCCTATGTCTCTCTCTGGCTCCAGTCTCTTCTGAGCTTCATGGCAATTGATGTTCTCCCGAACCTTCACTTTGTGCCAGTACTTCCTGGGTTTCAGGTGACGCAAATTCTGATGTTGTCGAGGCTTAACAAGGGCAGGAAACACCAGCGCAAGGCAAATGAAGACGCGGAAGAGGACCTTGCCTGTCAAGTAGATCACAAGAGACCAGAGCCAGAGAAGGATCGGGTAGGGAATCTGTGGTGGCAAGACTTGTGAGAGGAGAGAATTCATTTTTTTTAAACCCCTTTCCCAGCCTTCCAAAATCCATCAAAATGGAGGCTGATGGCATTTGACAAGATTCGCTCAAAGTAGATCACAAGACCTTCGAAATTAGGAGAAAGTGAAATTTTTGTATCATTAGAAGCAAATTTGGTTTGTCTTAAACTGATTCACTTAATTCTAGGGTTGAGGACAGATCACCTCCTCCCCTATCTGCACTGAGCATGTTCACTACACCCCTCATAGAAGTCAGTAGGTCAGAGCATGCCCACCTCGCCCTCTCATAGAAGTCAGTAGGTCAGAGCATGCCCACCTCAACATCTCATAGATGACACTAGGTCAGTGCATTCCCACCTCATCCTCTCATAGAAGTCAGTAGGTCAGAGCATGCCCACCTCGCCCTCTCATAGATGACACTAGGTCAGAGCATGCCCACCTCACCCTCTCATAGAAGTCAGTAGGTCAACAATGCCCACCTAATCCTCTCATAGAAGTCAGTAGGTCAGAGCATGCCCACCTCGCCCTCTCATAGAAGTCAGTAGGTCAAAGCATGCCCACCTCGCCCTCTCATAGAAGTCAGTAGGTCAGAGCATGCCCACCTCATCCTCTTATAGAAGTCAGTAGGTCAGAGCATGCCCACCTCACCCTCTCATAGAAGTCAGTAGGTCAGAGCATGCCCACCTCACCCTCTCATAGAAGTCAGTAGGTCAGAGCATGCCCACCTCACCCTCTCATAGAAGTCAGTAGGTCAGAGCATGCCCACCTCACCCATAGAGGTCGATAGGTTAAAGCATGCCCATCTCACCCTCTCAAAAAGTCAGTTGTTCAGGGCATGCCCACCTCATCCTCTTATAGAAGTCAGTAGGTCAGAGCATGCCCACCTCGCCCTCTCATAGAAGTCAGTAGGTCAAAGCATGCCCACCTCGCCCTCTCATAGAAGTCAGTAGGTCAGAGCATGCCCACCTCATCCTCTTATAGAAGTCAGTAGGTCAGAGCATGCCCACCTCACCCTCTCATAGAAGTCAGTAGGTCAGAGCATGCCCACCTCACCCATAGAGGTCGATAGGTTAAAGCATGCCCATCTCACCCTCTCAAAAAGTCAGTTGTTCAGGGCATGCCCACCTCACCCTCTTATAGAGGTCAATAGGTTAGAGCTAGCTCAATACACTCTCCCATAAAAGTCAGTAGGTCAGAGCATGCCCATTTCACCCTCTTATAGAGATCGATAGGTTAGAGCATGCCCACTACACCCTCTCATAGAAGTCAGTAGGTCAGAGCATGCCCACCTCACCCTCTTATAGAGGTCGATAGATTAAAGCATGCCCACCTCGCCCACTCATAGAAGTCAGTAGGTCAGAGAATGCCCACCTCACCCTCTTATAGAGGTTGATAGGTTAGAGCTGGCTCAATACACTTTCCCATAGAAGTTAGTAAGTCGTGTTTTGACTTACTTTGTAAATGTACTAAAATATATGGTAAGTTGTTTCTAGTATAGATCAAATCCTGCTTCCTTCCCCCTCCCTAGCACAAAGCAAAGAAATTGATATGTTAGAGCACTGCACTCCTATTAAAGTTAACAGGTCGTAGTGTGGCTTACTATGTAAATGTTATTTAAATAAATGGTACATTGAAACCAGTACAGATAAAGTCCGTGTCCGTCCTCCTGTGCACAATTATCTTTTCATAAAGCATGCTCACTACACTCGGCCATAGCAGTCATTAGGTTAGAGCACGCTCACTACACTCGGCCATAGAAGTCAATAGGTTAGAGCACGCTCACTACACTCGGCCATAGCAGTCATTAGGTTAGAGCACGCTCACTACACTCTGCCATAGTCAGTAGGTTATATATTCAGACTAATTTGAAACCAGTATTGACAATTGTACATTTATTACATTTATTTATTGAACCAATAATTGAGAATTGTGTGGTCATCACAAAATATATATATATATAACCTGTGGCCAGGACAAGTAATACATGTATGATTGCTGAAAGTCCGATCACTGGGATCCCACTGATTAATAGAAGAGGCTTCAGAAGTCCTCGATGTGAATGGAGCTGTTCTGAGCATGTGTGACCACGAGCATGTGTGACCACTTCTCATTTCACTGTGGTGGTCGCACATGCTCACTACGACTTCATTCACACAAGGGACTGCGTCAGTAGTCACCGGCATGTCATCGGCAATCCTGTCCAAAGATGGTCTGCAGATGAAGGCTACCAAGCTACCAAGAAAACAGTCCGTGGTATGACAGTGACTAATGACACTGCAGAACGAGGAGCAGCGAGGAGCGAGTAATGTAATGAGCTGCACACAACAAATGAAGAACAGAAACAGCTTCTGCTGCCGGTAGTCACAGAGCATCGCCTGGTTTCTGAAGAGTCAGGTAGGCGGGGCTTCGCTTTTCTAGCCTTAAAATAAAGGCTTCTTTAGGGCTTTTGATGTGAACCGTTATGGCTCTTAGCTCACTTCTACTATAAGTCCCGTTCTATAAGGTGAGATCGTCCTGATGAAGAATCCCTTTAAAAAATGTATATTGCCTCCACCTTTAGTGTTTCACTGTCACTTTTTTTTATATATACCTTTATTTTTTTTCTGCATAAACAAGCTGTGAATATCCACAATCGCAGCAGGGGAAGCGGTGAGATGATCGGCACCTTTGTTTTTTTTTCCCCAGCTTAAACATGTTTACTCAGGTACCTGACAATTTTATATGTGTAACTAACACAAGAAATCCCCGATGGGACGGCACCTGTCTGCGATTTTAGCTGTTTTTTTTTTTTTTCATAGGAAACAATGCAGGTTAGGACGCTTATTACTCCATATGGCGGTGACAAGAGATGCCAGCTGGGCACAGGCTCACAATATGGCATTCTTCCCCATCGGTGACGCGCAAAATTATCCCTTCCATTAGCGTGACATAATCGCGGGACAGAAAAAGTGGCCAACCTAATTACATCTGCAAGCTCAGCCATGATGATGGATGTAGCAGAGCTGGAGATGTTATATGGGATGATGGATAGGATATTATGTCAAGAGGCAAAAAAAAGCCCAATCAGCTCTGCTACATCTATAAATATGCATTTCAATGTCATCCAAGCGCGCATCCGTACGACCTTGACAGAGCAAAGGTCATCCGTGCAAGAGGATCCCCCCAGGATATTAGGAAAATGCTCCTTGCAGATCAGCTGCATGTACGGTTGTGCTGATGAGCGGCGCTGGGAGCTCCAGGGACCCGGCGTACAGAGCAGCGAAGCGGAATATTTCAGTATTCCATAACACTCGTGATCCGAGATGAGCAGAGAATTCAGGAAATATTAGGAAAGAAGAACAGACTCAATATAACATCACAGATGTAGCAGAGCCCAGTATGTCGTGTGGTCTAATGCCTAGTAAAATCACAGCGCGGTTCCAGCTAAAATCATTATTCTCCTTTGGTTTCATTTTTTTTTTTTTTTTTTTGGCTAAAAATCATTTTTTGCACTTGGTTTTATTTGAAAAATTTTGCACCGTTTTGCTTTTTTAAAAGCTTTATAATTCCCGGCACATTCAACTTTGCCGAGAGGAGCTCAGAAAAAGGCAGGTAAGGGTTAAAAAACCCCATAAGGAGCTCACTGACCGATTCTCAGTTAACTCATTCTGTAGCCAGCAATGGTAAGTGTAAGACAAAGGTTAGAAAAGGCAAACAGTGCAATATTTTTTATAAAAACCGAAATTCAAAAATATTTATGAAGCCAAAAATATGCAAATAAATATTGGTAAAGTATTATTGGAAAGCACAAATGAATGAATGACGCAATCTATAAGATGACATTTTTCCATGTAATAATAAACAGCCCAAATTAAAAAATCTTCTACCGTTTTGCGTATACAGCTTCTATGCAGACCTATGTGTCTCCACGGTAACAGACTACAAACAAACCTTGTGTGTAGTCTGATCCTGCAGTCGTGAGTTATGCCGCTCCCTGCGCTCGCCTCTTCTTGATAATCTACAGAAAGGGAAGGCGGAGGGAAGAGAGTGATATGTTACTGACTACGTGGAATTTGTTTGCAGTCTGTAACCATAGAGACATGTAGGACTGCATTGGAGCTGTAGACGCACAAATGTGGAAAATTTTAATAAAAAATTGCAAAGTTGCTTAACGTAAAAAAACAAACAATGTAGGAGTGAAAAATATATGTTGCAAATGTATACACACCCCACAACGGCTGCAGCCTGCCAAAAAAGATCAACGGGAAAAACTAATAAAAATTAAGAAACAACGGACACTTAACTATTTCACTGTCATACTGATATCCCCAGTATGGATAAAGCCGAACGCATCTCCGATCTCTAAGCATCAAGCATTCCAGCTACAGAGAGCAATAATAATTCTTCAAACCCTATTAATGAAATCCGTGTATTCCATCAGCGTGCCACATACTAAAGGGAATATGTGCTATAGAAATCCTGCACTCACAGCAATGTAACACTGTAATATACCTGCACGAATCAATAATGTGATAGCTGAGGATCAATAAACCTGCAATTGTATCTTAATGGAAACATTTATACTGTTATTTACCTATAAGTTGGAAGTTCTTTAGTGTGAGGCCTACAAGCACTGCATACAAAATATTATAAGCATGTAACCACTGCAAACACATACGGTATTTATAGCGAAATGCACATAACAGAAAAACACAAGGCACTGGTCTATTTTGTAATAATACTGCCCCACATATAACTACTATATTACTGCTACTATGTACAAGAATATAACTACTATAATACTGCCCTGTTATAATCCGGTGGCCTTGGAGCCGCATGAGACCTTCTCTGGAGAAGGTGGTACTTGTACTGACCGCAACCCTAAACTGACACCGCAACTAGAAGTACACCGTGGGGTGTACCTAATATATCCTAGACACCTCGACACAGCCGGAGGACTAAATACCCTATAGATGGAAATGGGAATTCTATCTTGCCTCAGAGCAGAAACCCCAAAGGATAGGCAGCCCCCCACAAATATTGACGGTGAATATTAGAGTAAAGACACACACAGGCTGAAAACAGGATTTAGCAAAAGAGGCACTTCTAGCTAAATAGTAAAGGATAGGACAGAATACTAAGCGGTCAGTATTAAAACTCTGAAAATATCCACAGCAGAAAATACAAAAATTCCACATCTAACTAAAGACATAGAATGTATATCTGCATCTCCAGAGAATCCAGCATGACTGAAAAATTCAAACAAGTCTAAGCTGGACAAGAAAAAAACAATGAATTGTTCTGAACTGAAAAGCACACTGCATGTGTGCTGCAGGAAAATAAACCCAACACTTATCTTGGCTGAATTGGCAGCAGAGCAGAAGGAACCAGACAGAGATGTAAACCCTCCAAGAACAATGGACAACTGGCACTGACTAATGAATCCAGCAGACCTAAATACCTAGTAGAGCTGCAATAAGCAGAAACACATGCCCTGGATTACAACCCAGAGACAACTGCGCTACCACCAACAACCACCGGAGGGAACCCAAGAGCAGAATTCACAACACTGCCCCCTATGTACAAGAATATAACTACTATAATAATTCCCCTATGTACAAGAATATAACTACTATAATACTGCTCCCTATGTACAAGAATATAACTACTATAATACTGCTCCTATGTACAAGAATAACTACTATAATACTGCTCTTATGTACAAGAATATAACTACTATAATACTGCCCCTATGTACAAGAATATAACTCCTATAATACTTCCCCCTATATACAATAATATAACTACTATAATACTGCTCCTATGTACAAGAATAACTACTATAATACTGCCCCTATGTACAAGAATATAACTCCTATAATACTTCCCCCTATATACAAGAATATATCTACTATAATACTGCCCCTATGTACAAGAATAACTACTATAGTACTGCCCCTATGTACAAGAATATAGCTCCTATAATACTTCCCCTATATACAAGAATATAACTACTATAATACTGCCCCTATGTACAAGAATATAACTACTATAATACTGCTCCCTATGTACAATAATATAACTACTATAATACTGCTCCTATGTACAAGAATAACTACTATAATACTGCCCCTATGTACAAGAATATAACTCCTATAATACTTCCCCCTATATACAAGAATATAACTACTATAATACTGCCCCTATGTACAAGAATATAACTACTATAATACTGCTCCCTATGTACAATAATATAACCACTATAATACTGCTCCTATGTACAAGAATATAACTCCTATAATACTTCCCCCTATATACAAGAATATAACTACTATAATACTGCCCCTATGTACAAGAATATAACTACTATAATACTGCTCCTTTGTACAAGGATATAACTACTATAATACTGCCCCTATGTACAAGAATATAACTTATATAATACTGCTCCTATGTACAAGAATAAGTACTATAATACTGCCCTTATGTACAAGAATATAACTACTATAATACTGCCTCCTATATACAAGAATATAACTACTATAATGCTGCTCCTATGTACAAGAATAACTACTATAATACTGCCCCTATGTACAAGAATATAACTCCTATAATACTTCCCCCTATATACAAGAATATAACTACTATAATACTGCCCCTATGTACAAGAATATAACTACTAGTGCAGCGCCCCAGAGTCCTGGTCGTTGCAGTACTGTCGCTCTACCGCTAAGGGGAGCTATGGTACGTCTGATGGCACTGAAGGAGTTCATCTGACCAGGTATCACATACACCAATACATTTCACAGTCGGGCCTCCAGGGGGAGCTAAGGGTGCTATTTATTAGGCCACTCCTCACCACTGTGGGTAAACTGGGGGTCAGGCAGGAAGTTAGACAGAAAGCTGACTGGGTTGGAACACGGCAACACCTTGTGGCAGAGGGTGTTGTGGGGGAAGATTCGGTGGGGTCTCTGTCAGGTGTGGGACCCTGACAGAGGCCTGGCAACAAGGAAGAACGTCACGGGACCGTGCCTGCTCAGCATAGCGGCGGTGCCCTAAGAAAGGATAAGAAGCGAGATAGATTGTGCTGAGTGAGACACGAGATCAAAGCAAGAAGGAGAATACCAGTAGGAGTCGTGCTGTAAGACCGAGGCAACATCTTACTGAGGCGCACAACCGGCGGCCGGAACGCCGAGGAAGTATTTATAAATCAAGCTCCAAGCAATACTTCAAACCAACGGCAGGACAGTCAGTCATAGGCGGGCTGTCTCACCTAAATCACCTACAAAGACATAGGGGGCAACCTGTGGAGAGGGGCGACTCTAGGGTCCCGGAAGAGCTCCGAGCCTACCCGTCATACGGGTGCCGTCCTAACCATAACACCGGGAGGGACGGAAGATTAGCAGAACATCATCTAATCGAGTTGTGAGGGAACTTAAGAAACAGACACAACAGTTGTGGGGACTTTCCGTAAGCACCGCAGGGAAGGACCACAAAACATAGCGCTAGTAGGTAGGCACAGATTTCCACCTGCAAAGAGAACTCTGGAGGTGCCATTGGACCGGCCGGACTTGCGCAGCCTGGTTATCCGGATCCCGGACTGAGGACCCAGAGATCTTCAGTAAAGAGGTAAAGAGACTGCAACCTGGTGTCCTCGTTATTTACTGCGACCGGCACTTCACAACTACATCATCATTCACCACTCTTTCACTGGACGTCCCCCTGACAGGCAGGGCCACGGACCGGGTTAAGCCGCCATGACAACCCCCAGAACAGAGACTCTGAGGCCCGGTACCGGGTACCCCTCGGCCCTGCGGCAGTGGGGGCGCTCCACTATAATACTGCTCCTATGTACAAGAATATACAGTGCCTACAAGTAGTATTCAACCCCCTGCAAATTCAAATTTAGCAGGTTTAATAAGATGCAAATAAGTTAGAGCCTTCAAACTTCAAACAAGAGCAGGATTTATTAATAGATGCATAAATCTTACAAACCAAAACGTTTTGTTGCTCAGTTAAATTTTTATAAATTTTAAACATAAAAGTGTGGGTCAATTATTATTCAACCCCTAGGTTTAATATTTTGTGGAATAACCTTTGTTTGCAATTACAGCTAATAATCGTCTTTTATAAGACCTGATCAGGCCGGCACAGGTCTCTGGAGTTATCTTGGCCCACTCCTCCATGCAGATCTTCTCCAAGTTATCTAGGTTCTTTAGGTGTCTCATGTGGACTTTAATCTTGAGCTCCTTCCACAAGTTTTCAATTGGGTTAAGGTCAGGAGACTGACTAGGCCACTGCAACACCTTGATTTTTTGCCTCTTGAACCAGGCCTTGGTTTTCTTGTCTGTGTGCTTTGGGTCGTTGTCTTGTTGGAAGATGAAATGACGACCCATCTTAAGATCCTTGATGGAGGAGCGGAGGTTCTTGGCCAAAATCTCCAGGTAGGCTGTGCTATCCATCTTCCCATGGATGCGGACCAGATGGCCAGGCCCCTTGGCTGAGAAACAGCCCCACAGCATGATGCTGCCACCACCATGCTTGACTGTAGGGATGGTATTCTTGGGGTCGTATGCAGTGCCATCCAGTCTCCAAACGTCACGTGTGTGGTTGGCCCAAAGATCTCGATCTTGGTCTCATCAGACCAGAGAACCTTGAACCAGTCAGTCTCAGAGTCCTCCAAGTGATCATGAGCAAACTGTAGACGAGCCTTGACACGACGCTTTGAAAGTAAAGGTACCTTACGGGCTCGTCTGGAACGGAGACCATTGCGTTGGAGTACGTTACTTATGGTATTGACTGAAACCAATGTCCCCACTGCCATGAGATCTTCCCGGAGCTCCTTCCTTGTCCTTGGGTTAGCCTTGACTCTTCGGACAAGCCTGGCCTCGGCACGGGAGGAAACTTTCAACGCCTGTCCAGGCCGTGGAAGGCTAACAGTAGTTCCATAAGCCTTCCACTTCCGGATGATGCTCCCAACAGTGGAGACAGGTAGGCCCAACTCCTTGGAATAGGGTTTTGTACCCCTTGCCAGCCTTGTGACCCTCCACGATCTTGTCTCTGATGGCCTTGGAATGCTCCTTTGTCTTTCCCATGTTGACCATCTATGAGTGCTGTTCACAAGTTTGGGGAGGTGTTGTGAATCCGCTTTTGGGCTCCCCTGGTGGTTGCTGGTGGTACTGATGACTTGTGTGTGCTTTGCGGTCTCAGTTCACCTGCTCCCATCAGTGTTTGGGAGTTTCCTATTTAGCCTTGCTCTCCAGTCATTTCCTTGCCGGTCATCATTGTAACCAGAGCCTTCGGTTGCATGTTCCTGCTACTAGTCTGCTGATCAGCTAAGTGGACTTTTGTCCTTTTGTTTTTGTTTCTTTGTCCAGTTTGCAGTTTTGTTATTCTCTGTAGCTGGAAGCTCTTGTGGGCTGAAATTGCCACTCCTGTGTCATGAGTTGACACAGGAGTCTTAAAGTAGTTTCAGGATGGTTTTTTTGAAAGGGTTTTCAGTTGACCGTGAAGTCCTCTTTTGTATCCTTCTGCTATCTAGTAAGTGGACCTCTCTTTGCTAAATCTACTTTCATACTGTGTATGTAGTTTCCTCTGAACTCACCGTTATTATATGTGGGGGGCTTCTATCATCTTTGGGGTATTTCACTAGAGGTAAGCCAGGTCTGTTTCTTCCTCTACCAGGAGTAGTTAGTCCTCCGGCTGGCGCGTGGCATCTAGGGATAATCATAGGTATGCTCCCTGGCTGCTATTAGTTGTCTGGTAGATTTAGCTCACGGTCAGCTCGAGATTCCATCACCCAGAGCTCGTCCGTTATTTTTGTGTTTTGACGTTCCCCTGCCATTGGGAACCACGACAGTATGACCGGCCCGTGTTAAACTTATTGGCAGAAGAAAGGAGAGAAAAAAGAAGTCTGTAAAATTTTTTTTTTTTTCCTCCCCCTATGCTTGCTCCATAGTTGGATCAGTTGTATTTCAGCTCTAATTACAGCCTTTGCCTTTCTCTCCTTATAATCCTTGAATGGCTCTGAGCTCACCTGTTTAAAGATGGATTCTCAGAGTTTGGCTGCAGGTTTAAATAATCTTGCTACGAAGGTGCAAAATTTACAAGATTTTGTTATTCATGCTCCTATTTCTGAACCTAAAATCCCTACACCAGAGGTGTTTTCCGGAGATAGATCTCGGTTTTTGAATTTCAAATATAATTGTAAATTATTCCTTTCTCTCAGACCTCACTCCTCAGGAGATCCTGTCCAGCAGGTTAAGATTGTAATCTCTTTGCTGCGAGGTGACCCTCAAAATTGGGCATTTTCATTGGCACCAGGGGATCCTGCGTTGCTCAATGTGGATGCGTTTTTTCTGGCTTTAGAGTTGCTTTATGAGGAACCTAATTTGGAGATTCAAGCTGAAAAAGCTTTGATAGCCCTTTCTCAAGGGCAAGATGAAGCTGAGATATACTGCCAAAAATTTCGTAAATGGTCTGTACTTACTCAGTGGAATGAGTGCGCCCTAGCGGCAAATTTCAGAGAGGGCCTTTCTGATGCCGTTAAAGATGTTATGGTCGGGTTCCCTGCGCCTACAGGTCTGAATGAGTCCATGACAATGGCTATTCAGATTGATCGGCGTTTGCGGGAGCGCAAGCCTGTGCACCATTTGGCGGTATCTTCTGAAAAAATGCCAGAGAATATGCAATGTGACAGAACTCTGTCCAGAAGCGAGCGGCAGAATTATAGGCGTAAGAATGGGTTATGCTTCTATTGTGGTGATTCTGCTCATGTTATATCAGCATGCTCTAAACGCACAAAGAAGGTTGACAAGTCTATTTCAATTGGCACTTTACAGTCTAAATTTATTCTGTCTGTAACCTTGATTTGTTCATTATCAGTTATTACCGTGGATGCCTATGTGGACTCTGGCGCCGCCCTGAGTCTTATGGATTGGTCCTTTGCCAGGCGCTGTGGGTTTGATTTAGAGCCTCTGGAGGTCCCTATACCTCTGAAGGGTATTGATTCTACACCTTTGGCTTGTAATAAACCACAGTTCTGGACGCAAGTGACTATGCGTATGACTCCAGACCATCAGGAGGTGATTCGCTTCCTTGTGTTGTACAATTTACATGATGTTTTAGTGCTTGGATTACCATGGTTACAATCTCATAACCCAGTCCTTAAATAAAAAGAAAAAAAACACAAGGCGCCCCCAATGTGTCACACTGTATATAGATAAATACAGACTTGGTAGGGAATATGCTCACCTATTGCAGTTGTGAAAATGGGTCACAACTCCCATGCGGGTGTAACCGTAGCAGCAGGTCTCCACAGAAATCCAGGAGGATGTTGGGAGTAGTAGTCTTAGGCAAAATGAAGACCGCGCTCACGGGATATATTTAAAATGGTTTATTTTAGCCTACGCGTTTCAAGAGCGTTCCTGCTCTCTTGGATTACAAACCCAGTCCTTGACTGGAAAACAATGTCTGTGATAAGCTGGGGATGTCGGGGGGCTCATGGGGATGTACCTTTGGTTTCTATTGCCTCATCTATTCCCTCTGAGGTTCCGGCGTTTTTGTCTGATTATCGTGATGTTTTTGAGGAGCCTAAAATTGGTTCACTCCCTCCCCACAGAGATTGTGATTGCGCCATAGATCTGATTCCTGGCAGTAAATTTCCAAAGGGTCGTTTGTTTAATTTATCTGTACCTGAACATACTGCTATGCGAGAGTATATCAAAGAGTCCCTGGAAAAGGGACATATTCGTCCTTCTTCATCTCCTTTAGGAGCCGGTTTTTTCTTTGTGTCTAAAAAAGATGGCTCTCTGAGGCCTTGTATTGATTATCGACTCCTGAATAAAATTACAGTCAAATATCAGTATCCGTTGCCCTTGCTGACTGATTTGTTAGCTCGCATAAGGGGGGCTAAGTGGTTCTCTAAGATTGATCTTCGTGGGGCGTATAATTTGGTGCGAATTAAGCAGGGGGATGAGTGGAAAACCGCATTTAATACGCCTGAGGGCCATTTTGAGTATTTAGTAATGCCTTTCGGCCTTTCTAATGCACCTTCAGTCTTTCAGTCCTTTATGCATGATATTTTCCGTGAATATTTGGATAAATTTATGATTGTGTATTTGGATGATATTTTGATTTTTTCTGATGACTGGGAGTCTCATGTTCAACAGGTCAGGAGGGTTTTTCAGGTTTTGTGGGCTAGTTCTTTGTGTGTAAAGGGTTCAAAGTGTGTTTTTGGGGTTCAAAAGATTTCTTTTTTGGGGTACATTTTTTCCCCTTCTTCTATTGAGATGGACCCTGTCAAGGTTCAGGCTATTTGTGACTGGACGCAGCCTACTTCTCTTAAGAGTCTTCAGAAATTCTTGGGCTTTGCTAATTTTTATCGTCGATTTATAACTGGGTTTTCTGGCGTTGCTTAGCCTTTGACTGATTTGACCAAAAAGGGTGCTGATGTTGCCGATTGGTCCCCTGCTGCTGTGGAGGCCTTTCGGGAGCTTAAGCGCCGCTTTTCGTCTGCCCCTGTGTTGCGCCAGCCTGATGTTTCCCTTCCCTTTCAGGTTGAGGTCGATGCTTCCGAGATCGGAGCAGGGGCGGTTTTGTCGCAGAAAAGTTCCGACTGCTCAGTGATGAGACCTTGTGCGTTCTTTTCTCGAAAATTTTCGGCCGCCGAGCGGAACTATGATGTTGGTAATCGGGAGCTTTTGGCCATGAAGTGGGCGTTTGAGGAGTGGCGTCATTGGCTTGAGGGTGCCAGACATCAGGTGGTGGTTTTGACTGATCACAAGAATCTGATTTATCTAGAATCGGCCAGGCGCCTGAATCCTAGACAGGCACGCTGGTCGTTGTTTTTCTCTCGGTTTAATTTTGTGGTCTCATACCTACCGGGTTCTAAAAATGTGAAGGCAGATGCTCTTTCTAGGAGTTTTGAGCCTGACTCTCCTGGGGATTCTGAACCTTCTGGTATCCTTAAGGATGGGGTGGTTTTGTCTGCTGTCTCCCCAGACCTGCGACGTGCTTTGCAAGAATTTCAGGCAGATAGACCTGATCGTTGTCCGCCTGGTAGACTGTTTGTTCCTGATGATTGGACCAGTAGAGTCATCTCGGAAGTTCATTCTTCTACGCTGGCAGGTCATCCTGGAATTTTTGGTACCAGAGATTTGGTGGCTAGGTCCTTCTGGTGGCCTTCCCTGTCTCGAGATGTGCGTGTTTTTGTGCAGTCTTGTGATGTTTGTGCTCGGGCTAAGCCTTGTTGTTCTAGGGCTAGTGGGTTATTGTTGCCCTTGCCTATCCCGAAGAGGCCTTGGACGCACATCTCTATGGACTTTATTTCTGATCTCCCTGTTTCTCAGAAAATGTCTGTCATCTGGGTGGTGTGTGACCGTTTTTCTAAAATGGTTCATTTGGTACCTTTGCCTAAGTTGCCTTCCTCATCTGAATTGGTCCCTCTATTTTTTCAAAATGTGGTTCGCTTGCATGGTATTCCTGAAAACATCGTTTCTGACAGGGGAACCCAGTTCGTGTCTAGATTTTGGCGGGCATTCTGTGCCAGGTTGGGCATTGATTTGTCTTTTTCGTCTGCATTCCATCCTCAGACTAATGGCCAGACGGAGCGAACTAATCAAACTTTGGAGACTTATTTGAGGTGCTTTGTGTCTGCGGATCAGGATGACTGGGTTACCTTTTTGCCGTTGGCAGAATTTGCTCTTAATAATCGGGCTAGTTCTGCCACTTTGGTTTCCCCTTTCTTTTGCAATTCAGGGTTTCACCCTCGCTTTTCATCTGGTCAGGTGGAATCTTCGGATTGTCCGGGAGTGGATGCTGTGGTGGATCGGTTGCATCGGACTTGGGGACAAGTGGTGGACAATTTGAAGTTGTCCCAGGAGAGGACTCGGCAGTTTGCTAACCGCCGTCGTCGTGTTGGTCCTCGCCTTCGTGTTGGGGACTTGGTGTGGTTGTCTTCCCGTTTTGTCCCTATGAGGGTTTCTTCTCCTAAGTTTAAGCCTCGGTTCATCGGTCCTTATAGGATTTTGGAGATTCTTAACCCTGTGTCCTTTCGTTTGGAACTCCCGGCATCTTTCGCTATCCATAATGTATTCCATCGGTCGTTGTTGCGGAGGTATGAGGTACCGGTGGTTCCTTCTACTGAACCTCCTGCTCCTGTGCTGGTTGAGGGTGAATTGGAGTACGTTGTAGAGAAGATCCTGGACTCCCGTATTTCCAGACGGAGACTTCAATATCTGGTTAAATGGAAGGGCTATGGTCAAGAAGATAATTCTTGGGTAACTGCCTCTGATGTTCATGCCTCGGATTTGGTTCGTGCCTTTCATAGGGCTCATCCAGATCGCCCTGGTGGTTCTCGTGAGGGTTCGGTGCCCCCTCCTTAAGGGGGGGGTACTGTTGTGAATCCGCTTTTGGGCTCCCCTGGTGGTTGCTGGTGGTACTGATGACTTGTGTGTGCTTTGCGGTCTCAGTTCACCTGCTCCCATCAGTGTTTGGGAGTTTCCTATTTAGCCTTGCTCTCCAGTCATTTCCTTGCCGGTCATCATTGTAACCAGAGCCTTCGGTTGCATGTTCCTGCTACTAGTCTGCTGATCAGCTAAGTGGACTTTTGTCCTTTTGTTTTTGTTTCTTTGTCCAGTTTGCAGTTTTGTTATTCTCTGTAGCTGGAAGCTCTTGTGGGCTGAAATTGCCACTCCTGTGTCATGAGTTGACACAGGAGTCTTAAAGTAATTTCAGGATGGTTTTTTTGAAAGGGTTTTCAGTTGACCGTGAAGTCCTCTTTTGTATCCTTCTGCTATCTAGTAAGTGGACCTCTCTTTGCTAAATCTACTTTCATACTGTGTATGTAGTTTCCTCTGAACTCACCGTTATTATATGTGGGGGGCTTCTATCATCTTTGGGGTATTTCACTAGAGGTAAGCCAGGTCTGTTTCTTCCTCTACCAGGAGTAGTTAGTCCTCCGGCTGGCGCGTGGCATCTAGGGATAATCATAGGTATGCTCCCTGGCTGCTATTAGTTGTCTGGTAGATTTAGCTCACGGTCAGCTCGAGATTCCATCACCCAGAGCTCGTCCGTTATTTTTGTGTTTTGACGTTCCCCTGCCATTGGGAACCACGACAGGGAGGGTCTTAAATAGCCAGAAAAGGCTGGAAAAAGAGATAATTAATCCAAACATGTGAAGCTCATTGTTCTTTGTGCCTGAACTACTTCTTAATACTTTAGGGGAACCAAACAGAATTCTGGTGGGTTGAGGGGTTGAATAATAAATGACCCTCTGAAAAAACTTTCCACAATTTTTTAAAAAAATAAACAAAGAAATAACATTCTTTTTTGCTGCAGTGCATTTCACACTTCCAGGCTGATCTACAGTCCAAATGTCACAATGCCAAGTTAATTCCAAATGTGTAAACCTGCTAAATCTGCAGGGGGTTGAATACTACTTGTAGGCACTGTAACTACTATAATACTGCCCCTATGTACAAGAATATAACTACTATAATACTGCTCCTATGTACAAGAATATAACTACTATAATACTGCCCCTATGTACAAGAATATAACTACTATAATACTGCCCCTATGTACAAGAATATAACTACTATAATACTGCTCCTATGTACAAGAATATAACTACTATGATACTGCCCCTATGTACAAGAATATATCTACTATAATACTGCCCCTATGTACAAGAATATAACTCCTATAATACTTCCCCCTATATACAAGAATATAACTACTATAATACTGCCCTTATGTACAAGAATATAACTACTATAATACTGCTCCTATGTACAAGAATATAACTACTATAATACTGCCCCTATGTACAAGAATATAACTACTATAATACTGCCCCTATGTACAAGAATATAACTACTATAATACTGCCCTTATGTACAAGAATATAACTACCATAATACTGCCCCTATGTACAAGAATATAACTACTATAATACTGCTCCTATGTACAAGAATATAACTACTATAATACTGCCCCTATGTACAAGAATATAACTACTATAATACTGCCCCTATGTACAAGAATATAACTACTATAATACTGCCCTTATGTACAAGAATATAACTACTATAATACTGCCCCTATGTACAAGAATATAACTACTATAATACTGCCCCTATGTACAAGAATATAACTCCTATAATACTTCCCCCTATATACAAGAATATAACTACTATAATACTGCCCTTATGTACAAGAATATAACTACCGGTACTATAATACTGCCCCTATGTACAAGAATATAACTACTATAATACTGCCCCTATGTACAAGAATATAACTACTATAATACTGCCCTTATGTACAAGAATATAACTTCTATAATACTGCCCCTATGTACAAGAATATAACTACTATAATACTGCTCCTATGTACAAGAATATAACTACTATAATACTGCCCTTATGTACAAGAATATAACTACTATAATACTGTCCCCTATGTACAAGAATATAACTACTATAATACTGCCCCTATGTACAAGAATATAACTACTATAATACTGCCCTTATGTACAAGAATATAACTACTATAATACTGTCCCCTATGTACAAGAATATAACTACTATAATACTGCCCTTATGTACAAGAATATAACTACTATAATACTGCCCTTATGTACAAGAATATAACTACTATAATACTGCCCCTATGTACAAGAATATAACTACTATAATACTGCTCCTATGTACAAGAATATAACTACTATAATACTGCCCCTATGTACAAGAATATAACTACTATAATACTGCCCCCTATGTACAAGAATATAACTACTATAATACTGCCCCTATGTACAAGAATATAACTACTATAATACTGCTGCAATGCACAAGAATATAACTACTATAATACTGCCCCTATGTACAAGAATATAACTACTATAATACTGCCCCATATGTACAAGAATATAACTACTATAATACTGCTCCATGTTTTGAAGAATATATATTAACTACATAATAAAAAAAACACTTTTGAACATAAGAAGACGTTTGAGGTCCTGTAAAATCCTTACAGACTGGGGGATTTGTATTGCTGCCATATGCCCATGTTTTTTACTATATACAATACGCGGATCTTAAGTGATCGGCAGTAAAGTGAATACCCCTTAATGGCCTCTGTATATGGCGGTATAAATACATGTACATTTTGCAGCTGGCGTAGGCCGGAGCAGGGAGTCGGAGCTGTTCTGGCTCTGCTGTTGTGGTTCTATCCCTCCTGATCCAGCAGGTAGATGTTAGTAACGTGAGCGTCCTCGGGGACGGTTAATCCTGAGCTGTGTACAGGCTGTGAAGCTGCTCCATCATATGGGGTCCAGGCCGGATTCAGTAACTAAGCAGGAAGGAGAACGCAGCAGCACACAGGGGGCAGAGTAATAAAACCGCACAGACAATCTACTGCCTCACTGAAGACAGGGCCTGTAAAACACTACAGGTATCCGCAATGAATTTTTGTGTCACCTGAAGGACAAGTATTTTACCGCCTGCTCATCTGTCTGACTCTGGTTTATGGACATGTGAAGCCACACGGGCACAACACATCCTTTACGTTCCTAAAGAAGCAGTGAGGCAATCTAGTTCAGAGAAGTCATGGACAAATACTTTATTAAGACATTCTAAGTGAAGAGGACGACGCTGGAGGACCCATCAAGTGCAGACATTCCAGAAAGAGACGATTGATTTCATTAAGATCTGTGCAATACTTGATTTCACCTCTGGGGGCGCTGCCTGGAAATGAAACACTTGCTGCTCCACTGCAGATTACCGGAGATCACAGGGGTCTCCAGACAAATCAAGCAAAAGGGGGATTGTAGAAAGCAGATATCTCTTTAAGGAAGATCTAAAGGCCATGGCTGTCTACGGAACTTTCTAGCCCTCGCTATATCAGTATTTTTCACGCCTGAACCTGTGTACATGTTATAGCTGACCTGGTGAGGTGGAATCTCTAAGTAGTAGATCTTAAAGTAATAATGGACCGGAGGCATTGGTGTAATGAGTAACTGCTTAGCTGGATATGCCAAACAGCATTTTAGAAGTGGAATAACTGAGTATGCAGTATGGCACCTTTGGATGTGGAACAGCAGAGCTGAGAATGGAGGATGGCACCTTTGGATGTGGAACAGCAGAGCTGAGTATGGAGGATGGCACCTTGGACATGGAACAGTAGAGCCGAGTATGCAGGATGGCACCTTGGACATGGAACAGTAGAGCTGAGTATGCAGGATGTGGAACAGCGGAGCTCAGTATGCAGGATGGCACCTTGGACATGGAACAGCAGACTGAGTATGCAGGATGGCACCTTTGGATGTGGAACAGCAGAGCTGAGTATGCAGGATGGCACCTTTGGATGTGGAACAGCAGTGCTGAGTATACAGGATGGCACCTTTGGATGTGGAACAGCAGAGCTGAGTATGCAGGATGGCACCTTGGACATGGAACAGCAGGGCTGAGTATGCATGATGTCACCTTGGACATGGAACAGCAGAGCTGAGTATGCAGGATGGCACCTTTTGATGTGGAACAGCAGAGCTGAGTCCGCATGATGGCACCTTGGACATGGAACAGCAGAGCTGAGTATGCATGATGGCACCTTGGACATGGAACAGCAGAGCTGAGTATGCATGATGGCACCTTGGACATGGAACAGCAGAGCTGAGTATGCAGGATGGCACCTTTGGATGTGGAACAGCAGAGTTGAGTCCGCATGATGGCACCTTGGACATGGAACAGCAGGGCTGAGTATGCATGATGTCACCTTGGACATGGAACAGCAGAGCTGAGTATGCAGGATGGCACCTTTGGATGTGGAACAGCAGAGCTGAGTTCGCATGATGGCACCTTTGGATGTGGAACAGCAGAGCTGAGTATGCAGGATGGCACCTTGGACATGGAACCGTAAGGTTGAGTATGCAGGATAGCACCTTTGATGTGGAACAGCAGAGCTGATTATACAGGATAGCACATTGGAAGTAGAACAATAGAGTTGAGTATGCAGGATGGCACCTTGGATGTGGAGCTGAGTATGCAGAATACCACCTTGGAAATGGAACTGCAGAGCCGGGTATGCAGGATTGCAAATCTAGCAAAAGGGGGATTGTCGAAAGCAGATATCTCTTTAAAGAAGAACTAAAAGCCATGGCTGTCTACGGAACTTTCTAGCCCTCGCTACATCAGGTTTTGAACGTGTGTAACATGTTACAGCTGACTGGTGAGGTGGAATCTCTAAGTAGTAGATCTCAATGTAATAATGGGCTGGAGACATTGGTGTGCTGAGTAACAGCTTAGCTAGATATGCCAAAGAACATTTTTAGACATAGAATAGCAGAGCTGAGTATGCAGGATGGCATCTTTGGATGTGGAACAGCAGAGTTGAGTTTGCATGATGGCACCTTGGACATGGAAAGCAGAGTTGAATATGGAGGATGGCACCTGATCTGAAACAGCAGTGTTGAGTATGCAGGATGGCACCTGGATGTTGAACAGCAGAGCTGAGTATATAGGATGACACTTTAGACATGGAGTAGTAGAGCCGAGTATGCAAGACAGCAACTTGGATGTGAAATGGGTTACTGGGTTACCACACACAACTATGAGATTTGTATCCTTCTGGTCACATTCCGACTAGACGTGTCCATTCACTTGAATTGCACCATAAATTTGCACCGTTTCCCCCGTCTATTTTTATTTTCAAATTTGAAATGTCAGCATAAAAGTTGGCAAAAGTTTAGCAAATTGAAATAGTTGCATTTTAATGCCAAAAACTGGTGTGGGCCATTGTGCTTTCCTTAGTCCATCATTAACATAGGCCGTCAACATGGCGGCTGACGAGACGGTGAAGCGGAGCCAGCACTCCACTGTGATTGGCTGATACTGGAGTAGAGAATTTAATTTGAAATTTTGCTAAAAATAGAAATTTGTGAAATTCCAGGATGTGAACACACTATGAATCACATAATTTTTAACAGCCCCCGGACCAGTCCCCTATTTTCAGACCCCCAGACCAGACCCCTAAATAAAATGAGATCCCACCATACCGAACAGAAAATTTTGGCATTGCTAAGCCCACTCCAGACCAGGTGGGCGTAAACTGCTTTACACAGTAGACGCCTGTCAGTAACAGCTGCAATTCTTCTTTCCCAAATGAAAAGCCTAAATTCATCTGACCCCAAACCAGGCCCCTGAGTTAATCAGACTCTGATCATACCTCTAAATAAATGAGTCACTTTTCCCAAAAAATAATCAGACCCCAAACGAGACTCCAGAATAAATTTTTTCCCCTAGACAAAACCCCAAAATTGACCAGAGTACAGATCAGTCTCACTTGAAAATTTCAGACCCAAAAATATATTCAGAGCTCAACCTAGACCCTTAGATTAATTTAGACTTGAGTCTATACTCAACGATGACCCTTGAGATCCTTTCCAACTCCAACATTCCTAAATAAATTCAGAAACCAGACCAGACTTCTAAATAGATTCAGAACGCAAATCAGACCCCTACATACAGTCCCAGACCGCAGACCAGACAAAAAAAATATATTTAGACCCCAAGCCAGACCCCTTAATAAATTTAGATCCCAGACGAGTTCCCTAAATAAATAAAGACCCCAGATCAGTCCTCTATAAAAAATTCAGATCCCAAACCAGTTCCCTGAATAAATACAGACCCCTATAAAAACATTCAGACCCCAGACCAGGTGCCTATATAATTTCAGACCTCAAAATTTCAGAACCAACAATATATTCATAGCTCAGATTAGACCTTTAGATTAATTTAGACTCGAGACTAGACCACTAAACACATTTAGACCTCATACTATAGTAGACCACTAAATTGATTCAGATCACAAATCAGACCCCTATGTAAATTCTGACCTCAAAATTAATCAGACCCGAGACCAGACCCCTTAATAAAGTCAGACCCCAGACCACACATCCGCCTCCAATTGATTTGAATAGGAGGCGGATGTGTAATACCGTCCAGCGACCACTGCCAGAAGACGGAGCAGCTCCGTAATCAAGCAGTCCCTGCCGATGGCCGCCGAGTACAGCTGATCGCAGGGGGTGCCGGGTGTCGGACCCTGACCGATCAGGCATTTGCAGCGCCCCAGAGTCCTGGTCGTTGCAGTACTGTGGTCCCGCCGCTATGGGGAGCCATGGTACGTCTGATGGCACTGAAAGAGTTCATCTGACCAGGTATCACAGTCACCAATACATTTCACAGCCGGGCCACCAGGGGGAGCTAAGGGTGCTATTCATTAGGCCACTCCCCACCATTGTGGGTAAACTGGGGGTCAGGCAGGAAGTTAGTAGAGAAAGCTGACTGGATGTGAACCAGGCAACACCTTGTGGCAGAGGGTGTTGCAGGAGAGGATTCGGTAGGGCCTCTGTCAGGTTTGGGACCCTGATGGAGACCTGGCTACAAGAAAGAAAGTAACGGGACCGTGCCTGCACTGAGAAGCGGCGGTGCCCTAAGGAAGGACTAGAAGAGAGATATATTGTGCTGAGTGAGAAACGAGATCGAAGCAATAGGAGTATACCAGTAGGAGTCGTGCTGTTACACCGAGGCAACATCCTACTGAGGCGCATAACCGGTGGCCGGAACGCCGAGAGAGTATTATAACACTGAGCTTCAAGCAATACTCTAAACAGCGGCAGGACAGTCAGTCTCAGGCGGGCTGTCTAACTCAAATCACCTATGCAGTCTTGGGGGGCAACTTGTGGAGAGGGGCGTCTCTAGGGTCCCGGAAGAGCTCCGAGCCTACCCGTCATACGGGTGCCGTTCCAACCAGATTTACAGGGAGGGACGGAGGATTAGCAGAACATCATCTAATCGAGTTGTGAGGGAACTTAAGAAACAGACACAACAGTTGTGGGGTACTTTCCGTAAGCACAGCAAGGAAGGACTACAACACATAGCGCTAAGAAGGAAGGCACTGATTTCCACCTGCAAAGTGAACTCTGGAAGTGCCATTGGACCAGCCGGACTTGCGCAGCCTGGTGATCTAGATTCCGGACTGAGGACCCAGAGATCTTCAGTAAAGAGGTAAAGAGACTGCAACCTGGTGTCTTCGTTATTTACCGCGACCTGCACCCCACAACTGCACCGCTACATCACCACTTATTGTACCGGACGTCCCCCACTGACAGACAGGGCCACGGACCGGGTCTAGCCACCGTGACAACCCCAGAGCAGAGACTCAGAGGCCCGGTACCGGGTACCCCTCGGCCCTGCGGCGGTGTGGGGGCGCTCCACATTGATGACCTACCTTAAGGATTGGTCATCAATGAAAAAGTAGTGGACAACCTCTTTAAAAAATAAATCCAGACCCCGGACCAGGTTTCTCACCTAGGCGCGGCTACACATGACGTTCTGATGCCACTCAGGACTTTGTCTGCCAGGGATCACATGAAATGGAGCCAGTGGTCCCACCAGCTTTGGTACCGAGTCACAACTGCTGCCTGTGACCCCTATAGCTACGTTACGGCTTGAGACCTACTCTTCTGCACCACAGACTTAGAGGTGGAGAACTTCTCCAAGACCGTATCTAAATCTCCAGGACTTTTGCCAGATGGAATTATCTTCTGGAATTTTGTAACTCTCTTCATCTTTTTAAGTTGACTTATTTTCCAAGTTTCAGTCAGATGAGGATGTTTTATGAAGAATTAATAAACTTGGAATACACGTAGAAGAAGCTCCATGCCAGAGTTTAATGCCTCTCGGAGGCATCGCGGTTAATAGCATCCACTGTAAATATCAGTTTATGGACCGGTTAAGTATTACTGTAAATCGCAGCATCACCGTTTATGGTCCGGTCTGCTTTGGGCCGTGACTTTCTCGGGGTTTTTTTTGGTTTCATATTCCATAAATAATGCTGCCATCTCGATAGTAACTATTGACCACACGAACAGGAATCCTAATCCTTTAGGTATCTTCGTTCTTATTTACGGTCTACTAAAGTTTTTGAGAAGCTTGCACTGTTTCATCCCGTTTCTTGTTGCCTTTTGTAGGACCATAAAACAAGTAAGAAGAAAATGTAAAGGAAGTCTCTTATATACAGTTAGGTCCATGTATATTTGGACAGAGACAACATTTTTCTAATTTTGGTTATGGACATAACCACAATGAATTTTAAACAAAACAATTCAGATGCAGTTGAAGTTCAGACTTTCAGCTTTCATTTGAGGGTATCCACATTAAAATTGGATGAAGGGTTTAGGAGTTTCAGCTCTTTAACATGTGTCACCCTGTTTTTAAAGGAACCAAAAGTAATTGGACAGATTCAATAAATTTACATAAAATGTTCATTTTTAGTACTTGGTTGAAAACCCTTTGTTGGCAATGACTGCCTGAAGTCTTGAACTCATGGACATCACCAGACGCTGTGTTTCCTCCTTTTTGATGCTCTGCCAGACCTTCACTGGTTTTCAGTTGCTGTTTGTTTGTGGCCTTTCTGTCTAAAGTTTAGTCTTTAACAAGTGAAATGCTGCTCAATTGGGTTGAGATTAGGTGACTGACTTGGCCATTCAAGAATATTCCACTTCTTTGCTTTAATAAACTCCTCAGTTGCTTTGACTTTAGGTTTTGGGTCATTGTCCATCTGTAGTATGAAACGACGACCAATCAGTTTTGCTGCATTTGGCTGGATCTGAGCACACAGTATGGCGGCTCTGAATACCTCAGAATTCATTCTGCTGCTTCTGTCCTGTGTCACATCATCAATAACCACTAGTGACCCAGTGCCACTGGCAGCCATGCATGCCCAAGCCATCACACTGCCTCCGCCGTGTTTTACAGATGATGTGGTATGCTTTGGATCATGAGCTGTACCAAGCCTTCGCCATACTTTTCTCTTTCCATCATTCTGGTAGAGGTTGATCTTGGTTTCATCTGTCCAAAGAATGTTCTTCCAGAACTGTGCCGGCTTTTTTAGATGTTTTCGCCTTTTTCTTCTTGATGCTTATGAGTGGCTGCACCGTGCAGTGAACCCTCTGTAGTTACTCTCATGCAGTCTTCTCTTTATGGTAGATTTGGATATTGATACGCCGACCTCCTGGAGAGTGTTGGTCACTTGGTTGGCTGTTGTGAAGGGGTTTCTCTTCACCATGGAGATTATTCTGCGATCATCCACCACTGTTGTCTTCCGTGGGCGCTCAGGTCTTTTTGCATTGATGAGTTCACCAGTGCTTTCTTTCTTTCTCAGGATGTACCAAACTGTAGATTTTGCCACTCCTAATATTGTAGCAATTTCTCGGATGGGTTTTTTCTGTTTTCACAGCTTAAGGATGGCTTGTTTTACCTGCATGGAGAGCTCCTTTGACCGCATGTTTACTTCACAGCAAAACCTTCCAAATGCAAACACCACACCTCAAATCAACTCCAGGCCTTTTATCTGCTTAATTGAGAATGATATAACAAAGGGATTGCCCACACCTGTCCATGAAATAGCTTTGGAGTCAATTGTCCAATTACTTTTGGTCCCTTTAAAAACAGGGTCGCACATGTTAAGGAGCTGAAACTCCTAAACCCTTTATCCAATTTAATTGTGGATACCCTCAAATGAAAGCTGAAAGTCTGAACTTCAACTGCATCTGAGTTGTTTTGTTTAAAATTCATTGTGGTAATGTCTATAACCAAAATTAGAAAAATGTTGTCTCTGTCCAAATATATATGGACCTAACTGTACGAGATAGAGTTTCATTCCTGCTCTGCCAATGACAGCTTCCCCAAACTTTTGGATATGAGACTTCTCTCGTGCTTCCTCTCTCCTATGCAATGTCTTCTGTCCATCCGTGGTCTCCTAGGACTGTATCTGACGTCTTTCAAGTTATTTAACGCAAACATGACCTTAGTTATGTCAATGTGACCTCAATATATATGGCTATGGGTAAACTGATGATAGACAGTGGTAACCACCAGCCTGTTCCTCTAATAATCTTCACTGCTGTGATGTCACACACTATCAGTGTTTTATGGCTTTCTCTCCTGATATCTAGCTAACTTGTGAGCTGTCCTCTCAATATCCAGATTCAGCAAAAAACATCTTCTACATTCCCTGCCTCAGCTTTTATACTGGCTATGATAGTCTCTCCTGATTGGGTGTGCTACACCAAGTGATTTGATAGTTGCAAGGTGTTATGGGAAAGCCCGCTTGGCCGTGCCCAGGGCTATGTGAGCCTTCACTGACTGATGCAATGTGTAAAATGGCGGTAGCCATTCTGGTTGATTCACATCTCTAGTCAGTACACCTTATAAATGTGTGTGTTCATTCTTAGCCTTACCGCAACTAAACTACAAATTTTGTTAAGGAGGACTAATGATAGAAACTGATTACATCATTGCTCCAAAACCCACATCAGGCTGTAGTTCACATGATAACCACAAGGTTATCATATGTAATATACATACACATACACATACACATATGTAAGGGGGTCGCGGTAGCTGTCCTGAACCCCTAGGTATTTCCCAGTATACAGTGTACCAAATGTATATACTGTATATAAATCTGTATTTACGTAATGTCGTCAATATGCGTGTGCAGGGAAAACGTAATGTTGGTAATAGACCACTAGATGGAGACATTTTTAGTGTATCTAGTTTAGTACGGTAGTGCATTAGTGTGAATAGTTAACTGTAGGAGGGGTCACTGCATTAAGGGGAAGGTAGCTTCCTGGTTAGTGTCAGAAGGGTCTGAGTGCCCATAGAGCTCAGGTGGGCTATTAGCCCAAGCAGCTTAGATACCCCAAAACGTTACATTTAAGAAAGAAGCCCAGCCATCCAGAACCAGGGGATTGGCATAGCCCCAGCAAAAGGACCATCAGCCACTTCAGGAGCTAGAGCTGCAGTGAAAGGACACGGCAGGAAAGACAGGCAGGTCGCTCGCCATGTGGCAGATGATAGCATGGGCTGATGCCCTCAGAGCCGGGGCGAAACGGCTGAGGGAACCCCTAAATGCAGAGAATCTGGACAGGGAGGACGCTGAGATACCGTGTAGGAATCGGTCTCGAGCCGTGTGGCAAGGAGAGGAGCGCAGGGAAAGCTGAAGTGACATGTAATGCGAAATCTGATGTTAACGCTGTAACGGATCTGGATGTGCTGCGAAGAAGTGATAATAAAGTTTGGGATTTTGAGTTGTACCTGGACAGTATCTCTATTTATTCACAAGTGACCGGGGGAGACCTTGAGGAACAGAGGAGAGGCCCTGTCGGCGCAGAAAATGGAGAGGCAAGTAAGCTGCTAGAGAAATGTGATTTTTGCGTAAAGGGAGGCCAGGGAAAGCAAAGCCCAATAAACTCAGCCACGACTGCGGCCATGGCCAACCTTTACACATACAGCATAAACGTCTCCCGAGAGAGTATCACGAAAAAGTGTCACCAAAGGTATGTTAATTCAAATGAATTAATATTTTGTAAAAAGTGGCCGGATTTCTCATTAAATAAGACAGAATGATCCCTTTAAGACTCCAGGTTTTTCCTTGTATTCAGTATTTATAGCTCTGCACTCAATCAGAACTTTGGATCGGCTCCACCGTATAATCACTGTGGCTGATATTCATTTTCCAGCACCTTTTATCTTCTGCGCTAATAATTATTGTGTTGTCCTTGGGACGATCGCTGGGCAATGACCTTTTAGTTCTAGGAAAATAATTTGAGATAAATTTAGAACATTCCAGTCGGCGCTTCTCCTCCATGACCTAATGAATCTTTCAATAGTTGCCAAGCACAGAGGGGGTCTGAAAATGTTCTCTTATATAAGTTTACAACATGGGCGAATCTGAAAAGGTCTCTGCTGCACCAGAAACGACTGAGATATATGGCACCCACAGAACTCCTTCTTATCAAAGTTTGTCCGCATTGTTCTTCTATTTCTACGATTCCAATGTGCCTACAGATATGGACGTAATTGTGTTGATTCATTTTATAATTTATATATATATATATATATATATATATATATATATATATATATATATATATATATATATATATATAAAAAGAGTCAGAATCACATTACTGATAGAGAGCTCCAGATCCCTGACAAAGAGTTGAAAACAAAAATTCTGCAGACACCACTAGGGGGAGCTCACTGCACACCGCTGTATACAGGTGTATGTCTTCGGAATACTGCAAAGCTCCTTCTATCAGTAGGCATAAAAAGTGTCAAAAACACACTAATAACTCAAGGACTTCCCAATGTATTCATTATTTGAGGGGACTGATTGGCCTATATCATTGAACACTTAACATTAAGGCCCACTGACTAGCGCCATACATTTACGTTACAAGGCATGAAGCACTTTACCTATTAAGGGTATGACATCATACCATGTTTAAAGATGACATAACATGGTCCCACCAGCCTAGTCCAATTTTAACCTAGGGACCAAATGGCCTGTTGAAAAAAACGGAGACATATTCGACTTTGATCCAACTGTCAGATCAAAATCAATAATACAAATCTGCCACTATAATCAAACTTTGATCCAAGTAATCAGACCGTTTATCTGGATTATCAAGAAAACAGTCTTATGACTCTGCTGATGCTGCAAGATAAGGCAGGCCTGAAGACATTTAACACCATTACTTAGGGGTCAATAATGCTGGTGAGTGTGTACTCACTGCGTCATGGGCCGCCCTTATCCTGGATGGGCATAACTAAGTAATTACCGGGTCGTCACTAGAGGAGGGAGGATGGGCTGGGTCGCTGGTAGACACCAGGTACCACTCCAGGGCAGTCCTTGGGTTTGCAGAAGATGACCAAAAGGTCAGAGACATGAATATGATGTAAAGAAGGGCGAGACTGAAGTGTAGTTAGGTGATAGAGTTTGGGGCAGGCAGCAAAAGTTTGTTATTGAAAGCAAGAGTCAAACAAAGTGGGTAAACGGATCAGGTCGATAACAGAAGAACCAAATCTCTTTAGGACACAGCAGGGTTATATTCCGGCAGAGATCAGCCACATCCCCCTAAGACCAAATGGAAACAGAATGCAGATTCAGCAGTGCTGAGGAGTGCTGCAAGAGAGAAACTCAACGAGACAGCCTGACACGAGGAGAAGCCATGCGGTGACCACAATGGTCAGGGCGGCGGTGAGGAGGCATACAAATTACCGTCGTGTCAGGCTTGTTCACACAACCATATTTTTAGTCTGAGTCCTATCCATGAAAAAAATGCAATCAGATCAGTGTTACGCAATGGTGCAGTGCTGATGAGCGCTTTTTTCACTGTCCAAATCTGCGTGTCAAAATATCACAGCATGCACGAATTTCCTCCTTAAATTGGATGAGACTCGCACATTCAAGTGTCGCCAAAAACATTGGATACTGTACAGTGATACAGTAAAGCATCTGCTTTTAACGGAAACATTGCAATTCTGAAAAATGAAACTGTAAATGGTCTTGTAAATTTTTAATAAATGCTGAGTAAAAAAAAACGCATGACAAGTGGGAAAAAAATAAGATATGCTAATTCTGGCTCTTAGCCTCCGCTCTTCCCACTTGCCCTGACGCATTGGCAAGTGGGGTACTAGTATTGCGGTTGATGTCAGCTTTGTATTGGCAGCTGACATAAAGTCCAGGGGTTAGTAATGGAGAGGTGTCTATAAGATGCCATTACTTACCCCATAGTTATATTATAAATAAAAAAAACACCCAAAATAAAGTCCTTTCATTTAAATAAAGACACTGACTCCTTTATTTTTTTTAAAAAAGCAAATTTATACTCACCATTATGTCTAATCCACGGAAGCCCATGTCCCCTGTAAAAGAATTAAAATAATAAACAACCGTATCCCTCGCCTGTCCGACGTGAAGATAATCCTCCGATGCCCATGTACCCTGTAAAAATAAATAAATAAAGAAACATATTCCTCACCTGTTCAACAAGAAGATAATCCATCTGTCCCTTGACGAGTCTAGCTCTGCTACATCTAGTTGCCAGGCTGAATGCTGGCATGGTGAGCGCGTTCAGACTGGCAGCCAGGAGAAACAGTTATTTGTGCGTGCTAGTGCAGCATCAGTGCCTCGCATTGTTATGAGAAAGGTGAGCAGAGTTCACAGAACATGAACTCAGTTCACCTCAATGATATCACTGCTAGCGTAAGAACTTTCTCACTCCCTTGCGGTGATGTCAGTGAGGTGAACAGAGTTCATTGACTAAGAACTCCGCTCACCTTATTCACGCCACCATGAGACTCTGATGCTGCGCTATGATGCACAGCTCAGATTCTCTGCTATTTGTCAGGCTGAAAACTCGCATCATGACAGCGTTCAGCCTGGCAACTAGATGTAGCAGAGCTAGACTCGTCAAGGGACAAGTGGATTGTATTTTCATCAGACAGGTGAGGAATATGGTTGTTTTTATTTCTTTTACAGGAAAGATGGGCTTCAGTGCATTAGGCTTAAAGGTAAATAAAAATTAGCTTTTTTACTTTTATTTCAAACAAAGGTGTCAGTGTCTTTATTTCAATTAAAAGTCTTAATTCAGGGTGTTCTTTTATTTACAATGTGATGATGAGGTTAGTAATGGGGGCGTCTTATATATGCCTCTCTATTACTCACCCCTGGGCTTGACATCAGCTGCCAATACAAAACTGACATCAACCCCAATACCATTACCTCACTTGCCACCGCCTCAGGGCAAGTGGGAAGAGCGAGACTAAATGCCAAATGTGGTGCATATTATGGATTTGCCATTTCTGGGATGGCTGAGAGACAATATTTTTAGTCTGGGATAGGGCCAATATCCATGGCCCCTTCCTAGCCTATTAATATCATCCCGCAGCTGTTGGCCTAGCCTTTGCCAATTATTAATTATAGGGGACCCCACGTAATTTTTTTAGGGGGTCACCCATTTTAACAACCAGTAAAGGCTAAGTATACATCTGTGAACTGATAATAATAGCTCGGGAAGGTCCATGAATATTATCACCTTCCCAGGCTATAAACCTCAGCCCCTAGCTGTCTGCTTTCCTTCTGCTGGTTATTAAAATTTCTGGGGAACGCACACCAGTTTTTTCTTTAATTTATTGATTTATCATTTAAGTACGTGTACAGTAAGCTACACACGCACTGCACTAATTATAAATGTCACTCACACATTTCTATCTATCTATCTAGCAGACGGATGCTAGGTGAGAAAAATCGCATTTTTGTTTTCTTACCCAAAGTAAAACTTTGCAGAAAACTTGGTTTAACGACTATGAATATGTGAGTGCCCTCCTCTCCTTACTTGGCGCCACATTCCTGGTAATATATAATAATGAGTAATTTTTCCTCCTCACCACCTCCGTGCTCAGGTCATACTTTGCCCCAGGAAAGTGTGATAATCAAGCATGTCTATATGAGATATTATCTGAAAGAGAAGCCTCGCTCAGGATTAAAGTCTCCACAGGTCCAGGGTAAATTTGTGGCAGGTGTTCTAGGATACAAATGATTCACGCCTCTGCAAACATCTGGAATATCAGGCAATTAGAGCTCCAGAGCGAGCTCACCTCACTCCCTTATAAATCATTTTATTACCGTGGCAAAATATCAAAGTTTTGGTCCTGAGTGGAACCGCTGTCAAGATTAATATATCTTTACAAACTTTCGACTGAAGATTTATCTGCTCACATGACGCCTCCACCATAATCAACAACCTAACACCTATTTACCGTCATTTCCCCGTTTTTATATATAATGTAAAAAAATCATGTTGTGCCCTTCCTCCGCTTATCATAAAAATGATTAGAATCAGCAATATGAGATTCTGAGAAAAACTCACAACCTATCAATCAATCAGAAGTATCAGAATAACGAGTGAGGGACAAAAATGCAAAGTTCAATGACGAGACATACACAAGTGCAACTGCTGATCTGTCCAATCACGTACGTCATAATTGTCTGATTCCACAATACTCAATGTGAAATGTAAAAGTAATTATATACATGAAGATGGGGCAGTATTATAGAAGTTATATTCTTGTACATAGGAGCAGTATTATAGTAGTTATATTCTTGTACATAGGAGCAGTATTATAGTAGTTATATTCTTGTACATAGGGAGCAGTATTATAGTAGTTATATTCTTGTACATAGGAGCAGTATTATAGTAGTTATATTCTTGTACATAGGAGCAGTATTATAGTAGTTATATTCTTGTATATAGGGGCAGTATTATAGTAGTTATATTCTTGTACATAGGGGCAGTATTATAGTAGTTATATTCTTGTACATAGGAGCAGTATTATAGTAGTTATATTCTTGTACATAGGGGCAGTATTATAGTAGTTATATTCTTGTACATAGGGGCAGTATTACAGTAGTTACATTCTTGTACATAGGGGCAATATTATAGTAGTTATATTCTTGTACATAGGGGCAGTATTATAGTAGTTATATTCTTGTACATAGGGGCAGTATTATAGTAGTTATATTCTTGTAAATAGGGGCAGTATTATAGTAGTTATATTCTTGTACATAGGAGCAGTATTATAGAAGTTATATTCTTGTACATAGGGGCAGTATTATAGTAGTTATATTCTTGTACATAGGGGCAGTATTATAGTAGTTATATTCTTGTACATAGGAGCAGTATTATAGTAGTTATATTCTTGTACATAGGGGCAGTATTATAGTAGTTATATTCTTGTACATAGGGAGCAGTATTATAGTAGTTATATTATTGTACATAGGAGCAGTATTATAGTAGTTATATTCTTATACATAGGGGCAGTATTATAGTAGTTATATTCTTGTACATAGAGGCAGTATTATAGTAGTTATATTCTTGTACATAGGGAGCAGTATTATAGTAGTTATATTCTTGTACATAGGGGGCAGTATTATAGTAGTTATATTCTTGTACATAGGAGGCAGTATTATAGTAGTTATATTCTTGTACATGGGGGCAGTATTATAGTAATTATATTCTTGTACATAGGGGCAGTATTATAATAGGTATATTTATATATAAAGGAGCAGTATTATAGTAGTTATATTCTTGTATATAGTAGCAGCATTATAGTAGTTATATTAATGTACATAGGAGCAGTATTATAGTAGTTATATACTTGTACATAGGGGCAGTATTATAGTAGTTATATTCTTGTACAAAGAGGCAGTATTATAGTAGTTATATTATTGTACATAGGGGGCTGTATTATAGTAGTTATATTCTTGTACATGGGGCAGTATTATAGTAGTTATATTCTTGTACATAGGGGCAGTATTATAGTAGTTGTATTCTTGCACATAGGGAGCAGTATTGTAACATTTATAATACTGGATGAGAGTCCCTGAGTTAGGATGTCTAGAAACGTGAATTTTCTGGTATGTTGCTCATTGGACTTCTCTTTAAGGTTAGTTGAAGGATTCATTTTCAGTAAAGTTTCCGCAGAGCTATTTGCACATTCATTTCTATAACCATTAGAAAACCATAAGAGCACAAATGAATGAGTTTGCTGAATTCTTCTATCCGGCAGACTCCGGTATTATCCATTCCTCCCGCATGCTATTTATCAGGAGTATTTGAAAATATAAAACTTTTCTTTATGTCCCGTCCATCCTGGGAAAATCTGAATTGCAAAAGAGGAATTGAGGAGAAATAGAAAAAGAGGTTTTGAAAGTTCTAGCAGCAGAGGAAGCATAAAAAGCGACTTTCATCTGACAGGCCATCAATCATCTCTCAACCTGCTCAAAGTGTCTCCTAGAGGATTGTCCCAGGCCGGACTCATCGTTTCCCGCACGCTGATAGTTTGCAGCTTGTGCTCATTGTCGTCCATGTGATGTTCGCGGGCAGCAGTCCGGGTCATGTTTAATGCACCAATTCGAGACTAGGGATTAGTACCAGCTCCTGTTTGACCTTGATTACATCCTTACCCCAGGCTATCATGCCTTGATTAATAAAGGAAGCCATACACCGGAATTTCCACACACATATATCCAGGCAAAAACATGGTTCCAATAAATAAATAAAATAATTCTGGGGTAAATTTAAAGGCGAAATATCAGAGTTGCCCCAACCGCCCGCCATATCCCATAATATTACAGCTGTCCTCTATTTCTACATCCTCAAGGGACCACCTGTAGATTTGTGAGTGATGATCTCCTAGCTGAAGTATATTTCTGTCTTTTGGGTCGTAAATTGTGATGGACTTGATGGTCGCGCGCGACCATGATCCCTCTTAAATGTTTTCAAAACGTTGGCAAACCCATCCGGCTGTGCTCTGATTGATGGGACATCACTGTCGACGTCATGCTGATTGACAGCCCGCTCCCCGCTGCCTAACTGCAGGGAGCCGGCTGTCAATTGGCCTGACGTCAGCAGGCACGCCCCGTCAACAGAGTAGCCTGGAAGAGCTGCTCTGTTCAGGAGGAAAAGCTGAACCGCCGGCAAGAGCGGTCAGTGACGGCATCGGGTGGAACAGCTGCTGGAAATAGCCAAGCGCTGCACTCCATTATCTCCGTCAGCTTTATAGATGACAAATGGAGCGGTGTCGCACATGAGCAATCACTGGTTTATTCTAATCTAGGATAGAACTAAAAAACAGAGCGGAAATAATAAACCACCATTACTTCAATCTGAACTGCAATTCTTCATGCAACCTGTGAACAGGTGTGGCGCTATTTGCAGCCATGTTTTACCAATTCTTTAAGCTGTTAAATCATCCCTGTGTAGAATCTTTTGAATTCCACACATTATCATTTTTCACATTTGTTTTTACTTTCGAAAAACTGAGATTCCTTTTCTTTTTCTTTTTTTTGCATACATTTTATTTTTCCACATTTATTACATTTGGAAACTGCAATAATTTTTCTTTTTTTTTTTTTTTTCTTTCACACCTTAAAGAAGTGCTATCAGAAGTGATACAAATATATACAACAAAAAAAAATAATATAAAAAAAATAAAAAATGTAATTTTCAGCATGCCAGATCAGTTTCATTAGTTTTGCAGATCACAGGAAAATTAGATCACTTAGCACAATTTTTTTTTTGTAATTGTAATTAACCGTATAGGCAGACGGCCATTAATTCTCGCACCGTCGTATCGTTTCCTTCCGTTTGACCTTCACTCGATAATCTTGTCACTTTGTAAGAAGCCGTTGATGGGGTGGGGGGGGAAGGTATTTTTTTTCGAGGACACCTTGGAGAGTGTGTTAGAGACAGCTGCAGCACCAGGCTGCTCCGATCGGGGAAAATTCAGAGGACAAACGCGATAAATTAGAAAGAAAATCAATTAAAAAAAAAAAAATTCACATCCCCATGTACGACGTGATATACGGCAATAGCGGAGCCTCGCTGCAGCCCGGGTTCCGGAGAAAGTGGCAAAGAAATAAATTATTTTTTTTTAAACTCTATTTTCTATTGCATTTCTGCTACTAATGATTCCACGCGGGCCGCTGACAGCGCCGCATCCAGTATAATAAATTTACAGCCAATCAAAAAATACCACGCTGTGTTTTAATGCATCTATCACCGTTTTAAGGCGCCTGTCACCCGGATGACATGATCATATTTATAGCTGTTCTGAAAAAATAAATAAAAAAGATGAATATATATATTCTCTATTTTTTTTTTTTGTGTGTCACTCGTAAAGGTTTTTCGTGTTTTTTTTTTCTTTGCGGTTTCCAGTTTTTGCTTTCAATCAGAATATTATTTTAGTATTTTTTGTTTGATTTTTGCCATGTGACTTTGCTCAATTTAAGCATCACACAAGGAAGGGGCACAGGTCATAAGCAATTTTCCAGCTCTTGACTGGCGCGCTGAAAGGGTCTTTAGCTGCTCTGAAGTTCACCGTTTTCAGGATTATTAAAACTGATCTGTCACCGGATTTTAATGGCATAAAATATTCAATAGATCTCCTAGACCTGATGGAGCGGGTGTACTTATATTGGAAATCCAAAAGCTGAATGACTGTATAATCAGCAAACAAAATCTGCACTTTATACGTCACAACTTTCACAAAGGATAGCAGAGCCATTCTTACAATGATTTTCAAGGTAAGTACACAGGCTTCATCAGGTATAAGACCTCTAATTAGTCCCTTGACGATTGGGGCAATTTTTCTGTTTTTGTGCATTTGTTTTTACCTCTTCTGCTTACAAGAGGATTTATTTTCCTCGCAATAACTTTTTTATTTCTCCATCCTCATAGCCGTATGAGTTGTTTTGTAGGATGAGTTATTGTTCTATGAATGATACCGTTCATTTTATCATAAAATTTACTGAAAAATGGTGAAAAACAAAGCCAATCGGGGTGAAATGTTGAAAAAAAAAATGCAATTCTGCCATTGTTTTGGTTGTGGGCATGCTCTGTGAGCTGTGCAGAGGTTTTTGAAAAAAAATGCAAATCTACCATTGTTTTCGTTGTGGGCATGCTCTGTGAGCTGTGCAGAGGTTATTGAAAAAATTGCAATTCTGCCATTGTTTTGGTTGTGGGCATGCTCTGTGACCTGTGCAGTGGTTATTGAAAAAAATGCAATTCTGCTATTGTTTTGGTTGTGGGCATGCTCTGTGGGCTGTGCAGAGGTTATTGAAAAAAATGCAATTCTGCTATTGTTTGGGTTGTGGGCATGCTCTGTGGGCTGTGCAGAGGTTGTTAAAAAAATGCAATTCTGCCATTGTTTAGGTTGCGGGCATACTCTGTGGGCTGTGCAGGTTATTGAAAAAAAATGCAATTCTGCCATTGTTGTGGTTGTGGGCATGCTCTGTGACCTGTGCAGAGGTTATTGAAAAAAATGCAATTCTGCCATTGTTTTGGTTGTGGGCATGCTCTGTGGGCTGTGCAAAGGTTATTGAAAAAAATGCAATTCTGCCATTGTTTTGGTTGCGGGCATTCTCTGTGGGTTGTGCAGAGGTTGTTAAAAAAAATGCAATTCTGCCATTGTTTAGGTTGCGTGCATGCTCTGTGGGCTGTGCAGAGGTTATTGAAAAAAATGCAATTCTGCCATTGTTTAGGTTGCGGGCATGCTCTGTGGGCTGTGCAGAGGTTATTGAAAAAAATGCAATTCTGCCATTGTTGTGGTTGTGGGCATGCTCTGTGAGCTCCGCAGAGGTCATCTGCACAGTGACGTCTGCACAGGTTAGAGCATGCTCACAACACTCTCCAATAGAAGTCAATAAGTCTTCTCTCAACTACAGTCTCCAATGGACCATTTGATGGCAGAAAAGAAAGTGTTTAAACAGCAGAACATCTGTTTAGGCAAGATGGCCGCCCCCATGATCATGTGCAAGAAGTAGAATAAATAAAATCAGAGTGATACATTCATTATTATTATCATCATTGTTATTATTACTATTGTTATAAATTGCCCCCTTTCAACAAGATTCGGAATTTTGTCTCTTTAAGACCAAAGTATGGCGACGACTTACAGCTGCCATAAATCAGATGTCTACAGACTAAAAATAAACTATATTTCAGGTCTACGCCTCAAGATATTGATGCATAAAGGCAAGCGTCTGTACAATCGGTTCAACAAACATCATCCAGACACTTTCATTCCAGGAAAAGCCGGTGTTTAATGCTGTAATCGCTACATTTATCCTAAGATTTACTTTTAATTGTCTATTGATGCTTTTTTAAATATTTAATACCGAGAATGTAAGTGCCTAAATAACCCTCTATCAATAACGCTTGGAAGGAAGCTCCGAGCGCTTAAACCCCGTATTTTCCTATCGATTACGTTCCTGCTGTTTTCTTCAAATTATTTAAAATACGGTCTTTATTGTTAGGAGACTCCCAGAGAAGAATATGTGTTCTGGGGTCAGAGCCTACGCCGTCCACCACCACGGCATACAAAACGAGAGAAACAAAAGCAGCAAAAATTAGGTTTAAGCAAAAAGTTGAAAAAGTTGAAAACTTTCTACTTAAACTGGATGAAGAATTCAATTGTAGCTAGTGATGAGCGAACGTGCTCGGATAAGGTGTTATCTAAGCATGCTCGGGTGCTAATTGAGTGATTTTGGCGTGCTCAAATACTATGTTCGACTCACCGCGGTTGCATGTCTCTTAGTTGATCGACAGCCGCAACACATGCATGGATTGTCTGTTTGTCATACAATCACTGCATGTATTGCACCTGTCGAACAGGCGTGAGACATGCAGGCATGGGGACTCGAACATATATTTTTCAACTTCGGCGAAGTCACTCAGTTAGCACTCAAGCATGCTTAGATAACATTAATCCGAGCACGTTCGCTCATCTCGAAATGAAGCCCAAGTTTCTCGTAACAATTTACTTGGTTAACAGGGGAAGCAACAGTAGTATATACACCTGCACCCTTGTCTTGGTTTTGCTACTCTCATCCCTTCGACAAGGTAAAACAGCTGCACAATGACTTCTATAAAGGGCACAAAGCATGCCAACAATACCAGTGCACATAGCAGTTTAATAAGTCCAGGAACTGTCCCTATTCTCATGCTCTGTAACATGTAGAAATGAGCCAATCGATTCGAATTTGTGTTGAATGTTATGAATTTTGTATGTCCCGGAAAATTCGAACAATTTGCAATTTGATTTGCGCAAATTATCAAAAAAATGCCCCCTTCCACTTCATACATTGCAGAAGTTTGTATTAGTCACAAAAGGCTTACATGACCTCAAGTGCGGACGTGAGGGCTTCCCCATAATGACTTGCAACTACAGTATTGCATCACATGCTCTAGCACAGTCAATCTGGAGGGACTATCATAGCCTGTATAAAAGCTGAGCTAGGGAATGCAGCAGCTGTTTTGGTGAGATTTAGGATAAAGACAGGGACGTCAGAGCTCACAACAATAGAGATAAAAAAATTCAGATTCAGGTGATCGAGTCCTGATCGGATGGTCTACTCTTACCAAATCATTTAGACTCAGGTGATTGAGTCCTGATCTGACGGTATCTTTTACAGAATCATTCAGATTCATGTGATCGAGCCACAATCTAACGGTCTCCTTTTACCAAATCATTCAGATCCAGATGATCGAGTCCCAATCTGATGGTCTAGTCCTACCAAATCATTCAGATTCAGGTGATCGACGATTAATCTGATGGTCTCCTCTTACCAAATCATTCAGATTCAGGTGATCCACTCTTAATCTGATGGTCTACTCTTACCAAATCATTCAGATCCAGGTGATCACATCCCACTATAATGCTCTTCTCTTACCAAATCATTCAGATTCAGGCGATTGAGTCCAGAACGGACGGTTTCCTCTTACCAAATCATTCAGATCCAAGTGATCGAGTCCCAAACTGATGGTCTACTCTTACCAAATCATTCAGGCTCATGATTGAGTCCTGATTTGACAGTCTACTCTTACCAAATCATTCAGATTCAGGTGATCGAGTCCCGATCTGACAGTCTACTCTTACCAAATCATTCAGATTCAGGTGATCGAGTTTCAATCTCATGGTCTCCTCTTACCAAATCATTCAGATACAGGTGATAGAATCCCTATCTGATGGTCTCCTCTTACCAAATCATTCAGATTCAGGCGATCGAGTCCCAAACTGATGGTCTACTCTTACCAAATCATAGAGACTCCCGTGATTGAGTCTTGCTCTGATAGTCTCTTACAGAATAATTCAGATTCATGTGATCGAGTCCAGATCTGACGGTCTCTTATTACCAAATCATTCAGATCCAGGTGATCGATTCCTGATCTGTCAGTTTCCTTTGACCAAATCATTCAGATCCAAGTAATCGAGTCCCAATCTGATGATCTCGTACCAAATCATTCAGATCCAGATGACTGAGTCCCAATCTGATGATCTCCTCTAACCAAATTACTCAGATCCAGGGGAACAGCAAATTTGGTGACTGCAAACTCACATCTTCCATCACAATAAAACCTCATTCCCTCCACTGAGACAAAGTGGCAGTAAAATCAGCTCTGTCATTAGCTGCAAGTCATTTTAATGTGGGTCTGCAGCCCCGTAAAAGATAACCAGCAAAAGGCAAGTAGCAGGCTATAATTCTGTGCCCTGAAATGTAATGTTGAATCTACACACTGATAATTGACTTTCTTCCTATTCACAAATCATAACGCTTTCACAGTGCCGGCGCGGGCTGCCAAATCGGGCTCTCGGTACAGACCTCATAGCTGCAAGTGCAGACAAGGCAACACCTGTTCGTTGTGTGCAAGCGCTTGCCAATCTTTCTAGCATCACACAATTAGCCATAACCAAGCAACGAAGTGCGTAGACAACTCTATCACATAGAATTATATCTTATGTCTATGGCTAAGAAAACAAACAGTAATTGGAAGCTTTCAGTCTAAAAACCTATCCATACAAATGTATGTGTATAGACAGACACGCAGAGTCTGCCAAAAGTATGAGATATCTACTTTGTTCCAAGATGATTGGCGGTCAGGATAGTGAAGGTCTACTGTAACATACAGTATATATCATTCATGTACCCATTCAGAATTCCATTCATGGTAGGATCCATTTCGTAACAGTGGTTCTTGTGATATGTAGTGCTGGTGTCCCTGCATGCTGCTCCTCTTCCCCGGCAGGGACACCGGCTCACACTATGCTCCGCACTTCCTCTTTCTGGCTTTGCGGTAGCTGCCCGGGGTTTGTGCAGATCCCCAGGAATTGTGCTTAAGGCATGAGCTCTCTTTGCCTCTTAAAGGGGCCAATCACGCTGTCCTAAAGTGTTCCCAGCCAATAACTAGGTGATACCTACTATCTAAGGCACCTCCTCCAACTTTGAGGTGCCTGAGCAACGTGGTTATTCTGCCCTTAGCACGCTTGCTAGTTGTCAGGTTCCTCAGTACTCGCTAGTTAGTCTACCTGTCCAGTATCTGTCTGCCTGTACTTGCTTGCCTGTTTGTATTTTAGCCATACCCTCCCGCCCCTGCCAGTGCTTAACTGTATACTAGCCGGTCCACTCTGCACCTGCCAGTGCTCAACTGTATACCAACCGGACCACTCCACACCTGCCAGTGCTCAACTATATGCCAGCCGGTCCACTCAGCACTTGCCAGTGCTCATCTGTTTACCAACAGGACCACTCTTCACCTGCAAGTGCTCATCTGTGTACCAGCCAGTCCGCTCTGCACTTGCCAGTGCTCATCTGTATTCCAGCTGTATCAAGCCCACACTTGCCTGTGCCTATCTGTATTCCAGCCGTACCCGTCAGCATCTGTGGTTCCTGTGTTCCAGCCATGGCTGCCTGTATGAGCTGTTCCCTCCTACTGAGCCTTTCCAGCTTCCTGTCCCTTGGGGGTCAGTTTCCGTGCATCCGATGTCTGTCCTGGAGTAGCACTTTGTGTTCCTCGGGAGCCAAGCCTAACCCCACCAACATGGACTCTAGTGAAGAGTCAGGTGCTCACCTAATCACCCCACTCCAGATTCTCCTCAGCCCGCGCACAGTGGTTCCACCATTCCCGTTACATGATGCATCACAATTTTTCAATAACATCACAATTTTTTATGACTGGTTAGTGTCGAAGACCTTGGTTGGCACCAAATCCTCATTGCCAACTCCTTTGATAATCTCTACCAAGGTCAACTAAAGTTACTAAAAACATTTCAGGGATGGAAGGACTGAGAGACAGATGCTAAGGAGTAGTCAAGTAGGTCAATGGATGGTAACATCAGGTGTCAAACCGGATCAGGCATGTGGTAGCATGGAACAAACGTGAGCGTGTTGAGGCAATCAAAGAATTGAGTAGCAGAGATCCAATAAGAATAGCAGACAATTAAACAAACTAGTCGAAGAAGGTGGCTCACAACATTCAAGGTCAGCTTCACGAGAAACACAACCCCGGATACAAACATCCATAACTGGTAGTGAACCCCCACTGCCGCCCTTTACATTGACTGAAGGGTGGTACCATGCTTTACTTACGCACAAAATGGTGCTTTTGCCAGTCCAGCTGAGCAAACGGTAGCTGAAATGGAGTAAAAACGTTAGATATTTGATGTCTTAGTCGCTTGGAGACAATGATTCTTCGGTTGGTCACCTCTTTAACCTGCATTAATTTTTTTTTTTAAAAAAGGACTCACCTAATGACTCTTTTGGTAGCGGTTAGCTTCTACGTTGTCCTAATGTTGGGAACGGGTAGCGCTGGTTCCCCAGATGTTCTCTTAAAAAAGTCATAGATTTTGCAGTCTCTCCAGCTCCGGCCATCACATCACTTCTGTGTCTCACCGAGATGAGTGCACCGAACATTATGCAGGCAGCAGGTTAACTAAGTCACATGTCACTTCTCCAATTATACAAATTTGTCCTCAGTCGGATCTGAACGTTATAAAATGATAGGATGCTATTCCTGTACAGTACGGCTCAGACTGCGAGTGCACGGAGGCGCCTGCTATGCAGATATCAATCAAAGCCGGGCAGATTATGTTTGCACGATAGCAGATTCTAATAAATGTCACATGTCAGTCAGGTCTGGGTTTTTTTTTTATTTTTTGCAATGATGAGATACATTCGATCCAATGGAAAGAATTCCAAAAATATATGGTGGGCCAAAAAAGACGTAGATCTCTGTGTTTGGTCCCATGACTATATATTGCATGAAGAGGTAACACATTTGATGCCTCCCGGGGTTGGACAATCCCATCAGTAGAGCAAAAAAACTCTCCAGTGGGCCAACAACAAGTGCATACATATCATAGAAGTAGAAATGCAGATGCAATGGGGCCCTGGTGGGTTCCACTGAAAAATGGCAGAACTTCCTTTCCAACTGGTAACTAATTTTCAGCAAGGAAAGAGGTGCGATATTGGCTGAAGTGTCACGAAAATGGCTTTGAGGGGAAAACAAACTCCATGTTCTTCTGTGGCAAATGTAGGACAAATTAGAACCCATGTTGATATTTTTCTTTGAGGTCCCCCATCTTCTGTGTACACAACTAGCCCAAGGTTACAGAAATGAACTTCCAAGATTCAGAAGAGGTAAAACTCATTTGGGTAGATCTTTAAACCATCTGCTTACCATGAGGGTTTATTTCTTGGGATGATTCAAAAATTCGCAGATCTTATTGATTAGAGATCTGAGAATCGATTAAAGATTAATCAAATTTGCTACAAATTTCCCCTCAAAAATAAGATTGTAATGAATCAAAATTTTTAGAAATTTGATTTGCGTGAAACCAGCAAAATTAATGGCTTCCACTTTGTAGGATACAAAGGACCACGAAGACATAAACTCCCCCCAATAAACTTTTATAATAACCACTCCATGGCTCTCATCATTCCTGTTCCTGTCTCTTCTTCTTGACATTCCTATATTCCAAGAGGGCACAAAGCGGTCATGTCAATGACATGCGACACATCCTAAATGACCATGACGTACCACATGTCAGTGGATGGTGCTAGGTCAGCAGCAGGGACCAGTATAAGACCAGAGGGACAAGAATAAGGTAGAGGAGCCGATTGGAAAAATGAAGAGAAACGGTGGTAGCAAAGTATGTGGAGGATCAAGAACAGGTAACTATAAGCATTTATTACATTTTTAACCCCTTTCCAGCAGATTCCATTTGCACCACATTTATTTGATGGAAATCGAATCTGCCCTAATAGAATTTTGGGAGATTTTCTCAACACTATTATTAATGATATTTAGAGATTGGCTAATCCGAAAGGTAAGGTTCAGGGTCAGTACACGAACCCTGAAGAATGGAATTCTCCCTGAAGTCCGAACAAAGCTTGTTGAAGGTCTGATCACAGCCAGTCAACAAGGTTTTCCTGTGTGGGCACTTCACAACCCTGTCAAATATTGACAGGGCTGTGATTAGCTGGCCGACTATGTAAAAAAATAAATAAAAAGAAAAAAAAGATTTAGGGTCACCTCTCTTTTTTCTAACAAGCACAGGTAGAGCCGAGAGCTGCGGGCTGCTGGCTTTATCTTGGCTGGTTATCAAAAATAGAGGTGCTCCCAAAGTTTTTAAAAAATTTTAAATAAATAATAATAAAAAGCAACATAGGGTCCCACACATTTTTCATACCCAGCCAAGCTAAAGCAAACAGCCGTGGGCTGGTATTCTCAGGCTGGGAACGCCCATGGAAACTTGGCCCTTCCCAGCTAAAATATAGCAGCCTGCAGCCATCCCACAAACACACAGATGACAGCGCAGGAACTGCTGGATGTTCAGGCACCCATTCTTTTGAATGGGGTCCGGGGTTGAGGATCAAGTTTGGATACCGTTCTGGTACCCGAACTGAGCATTTTTTTTAAGTTTGACCAATCCCGACAGACCAGAATATCCACGGGTCCATCTATCCTTTATGATATTACCAAGTGTAGGATTTATGGGTCTAAAGATATTTTCCTCTGATGGATCTAAAGTATCTCATTGACACTGAGGGTGGTTAACTAAAAAGTAGATCGAAGGGGATAATTAGATGAGGAGACCCTTCAAGAAAAAAAACTTCCAACCCCCCAAAATATTGCAATTTACTTCATACATACACACGACTATGGGGACACATAGACTTGCATTGGAGCTGTATACACAGAACTGTAGATGATTTTTAGAGCTAATGAAGACTGTTTGAAAAGTTTTTATATGCATTAGAGTAATATAAAAGAGCTGCAAAAGTGCATACACCCTTTAAAGTCACTTCTTGCTCCAAGGCTGCAAGCCATATTCAAAGACCAATTAAGGCAAAGACTCATGGAGAGGAGAAGAGACAATATACTCTGCTCAAAAAAATAAAGGGAACACTTAAACAACAGAATATAACTCCAAGTAAATCAAACTTCTGTGAAATCAAACTGTCCACTTAGGAAGCAACACTGATTGACAATCAATTTCACATGCTGTTGTGCAAATGGAATAGACAACAGATGGAAATTATTGGCAATTATCAAGACCCCCTCAATAAAGGAGTGGTTCTGCAGGTGGGGACCACAGACCACATCTCCGTACCAATGCTTTCTGGCTGATGTTTTGTCACTTTTGAATGTTGGTTGTGCTTTCACACTCATGGTAGCATGAGACGGACTCTACAACCCACACAAGTGGCTCAGGTAGTGCAGCTCATCTGTTATGATCCTAATGGCAGAGGATCTCAGGAGTACCAGCTAAGTCTGCAAACACAAAAAACCAGCTCATAGGGAAGTGGTAACTTGACTGACTGTATACCTGATCCTAGCACAAACAACTAGCAGCAGCCGGGGAACGTACCTACGTTGGTTCTAGACGTCTCGCGCCAGCCGGAGAACTAACTAACCCTTTCAGAGAAAATAAGACCTCTCTTGCCTCAAGAGAAAAGACCCCAAAGTTAAAATACAAGCCCCCAACAAATAATAACGGTGAGGTAAGAAGAAATGACAAACGTAAGAATGAACTAGATTTAGCAAAGAGAGGCCCACTGACTAATAGCAGAAAATAGAAAGATGACTTATACGGTCAGCAAAAAACCCTACAAAATATCCACGCTGAATATCCAAGAACCCCCGCACCGACTAACGGTGTGGGGGGAGGATAACAGCCCCCCTTGAGCTTCCAGCAAAATCAGGAATCACATTTTAAACAAAGCTGGAACAAAATAAGGGAAATTCAAATGCACAAAAATAAGAAAGCAGGACTTAGCTTATCTTGCAAAATCAGGAGACCAGGAGACAGGAGAAAACAGACAAGGTCTGATAACAACGAATCCAGGCACAATACAGAGTCTCCAGGAAGTTTATATAGGCACACCCAGGCCAAACGAAGCAGGTGAGTGCCAACCTGGGAAAAGACACTCCAAGTGCCATACCGCTAATAACCACAAGAGGGAGCCAAGAACTATAGTTCACAACAGTACCCCCCCTTTAAGGAGGGGTCATCGAACCCTCACCAAGACCACCAGGGCGATCAGGATGAGCAGCGTGAAAGGCACGAACCAAATCGGCCGCATGAACATCAGAGGCGACCACCCAGGAATTGTCCTCCTGACCATAGCCCTTCCATTTGACCAGATACTGAAGCCTCCGTCTAGAGAGACGAGAGTCCAAGATCTTCTCCACCACATACTCCAACTCGCCCTCAACCAACACTGGAGCAGGAGGCTCAACAGCAGGAACCATAGGCACCACGTACCGCCGTAACAAAGACCTATGGAACACATTGTGAATGGCAAACGACACCGGAAGATCCAAACGAAACGACACCGGATTAAGGACTTCCAAAATTTTATAAGGACCAATAAAGCGAGGCTTAAACTTAGGAGAGGAAACCTTCAGAGGGACATACCGAGAAGACAACCAAACCAAATCCCCAACACGAAGTCGGGGACCCACACCGCGGCAGCGGTTGGCAAAGCGCTGAGCCTTCTCCTGTGACAACTTCAAGTTGTCCACCACAAGATTCCAAATCCGCTGCAACCTATCCACCACGGAATCCACCCCAGGACAGTCAGAAGGTTCAACATGACCCGAGGAAAACCGCGGATGAAAACCAGAGTTGCAGAAAAATGGCGAAACCAAAGTAGCGGAACTTGCCCGATTATTAACGGCAAACTCAGCCAGTGGCAAGAAAGTCACCCAATCATCCTGATCCGCAGAAACAAAACATCTCAAATAAGCCTCCAGCGTCTGATTAGTTCGCTCCGTTTGGCCATTAGTCTGAGGATGAAAGGCAGATGAAAATGACAAATCGATGCCCATCCTAGCACAAAAGGATCGCCAGAATCTGGACACAAACTGGGATCCTCTGTCAGACACGATATTCTCAGGAATGCCGTGCAAACGAACCACATTCTGAAAGAACAAAGGCACCAAATCGGAAGAGGAAGGCAACTTAGGCAAGGGCACCAAATGGACCATCTTGGAAAAACGATCACAGACCACCCAGATGACAGACATTCCTTGAGACACCGGAAGATCTGAAATGAAATCCATGGAAATGTGCGTCTAAGGCCTCTTCGGGACGGGCAAGGGCAAAAGTAACCCGCTGGCACGAGAACAGCAAGGCTTAGCCCGAGCACAAATCCCACAGGACTGCACAAAAGATCGCACATCCCGCGACAGGGACGGCCACCAAAAGGACCTAGCCACCAAATCTCTGGTACCAAAAATCCCAGGATGCCCTGCCAACACTGAGGAATGAACCTCGGAAATAACTCTACTGGTCCATTTATCAGGAACAAACAGTCTGTCAGGTGGGCAAGAGTCAGGTCTACCAGCCTGAAATCTCTGCAACACACGTCGCAAATCAGGAGAAATGGCCGACAAGATTACTCCTTCTTTAAGAATACTCGCTGGCTCTGCGACTCCAGGAGAGTCAGGCACAAAGCTCCTAGAAAGAGCATCAGCCTTCACATTCTTTGAACCAGGCAGGTACGAGACCACAAAGTCAAAACGGGAGAAAAACAATGACCAACGAGCCTGTCTAGGATTCAGGCGTTTAGCGGACTCGAGGTACATCAGATTTTTATGATCAGTCAAGACCACCACACGATGCTTAGCTCCCTCGAGCCAATGACGCCACTCCTCAAATGCCCACTTCATAGCCAACAACTCCCGATTACCAACATCATAGTTCCGCTCAGCAGGCGAAAACTTCCTAGAAAAAAAAAGCACATGGTCTCATCACAGAGCAACCAGAGCCTTTCTGCGACAAAACAGCCCCTGCACCGATCTCAGAAGCGTCTACTTCAACCTGAAAGGGAAGTGACTCAAGTGAGACATCAGGCTGGCACAAAACAGGCGCCGAAGTAAACCGGCGCTTCAGCTCCCGGAAAGCCTCCACGGCCGCAGGAGCCCAATTAGCAACATCAGAACCTTTCTTGGTCATATCCGTCAAAGGTTTTACAATGCTAGAAAAATTAGCAATAAAACGACGGTAGAAATTAGCAAAACCCAAGAACTTCTGAAGACTCTTAACAGACGTGGGTTGAGTCCAATCATGAATAGCTCGGACCTTGACTGGGTCCATCTCCACAGTAGAAGGGGCGAAAATAAAACCCAAAAAGGAAACCTTCTGCACTCCAAAGAGACACTTTGAGCCCTTCACAAACAAAGCATTATCACGCAAAACTTGAAACACCATCCTGACCTGCTTTACATTAGAATCCCAATCATCAGAGAAAACCAGAATATCATCCAGATAAACAATCATAAATTTATCCAGATACTTCCGGAAAATGTCATGCATAAAGGACTGAAACACTGAGGGGGCATTAGAAAGCCCAAAAGGCATCACCAAGTACTCAAAATGACCTTCGGGCGTATTGAACGCAGTTTTCCATTCATCTCCCTGCTTAATGCGCACAAGGTTGTACGCACCGCGAAGATCTATCTTGGTGAACCACTTGGCACCCTTAATCCGGGCAAACAAGTCCGACAATAGTGGCAAATGATACTGAAATTTGACAGTGATTTTATTCAAAAGCCGATAGTCTATACACGGTCTCAAAGAGCCGTCTTTCTTGGCCACAAAAAAGAATCCCGCACCAAGAGGGGAAGAGGATGGACGAATATGTCCCTTCTCCAAAGACTCCTTAATATAAGCACGCATTGCGGCATGTTCAGGTACAGACAGATTAAATAGTCGTCCCTTAGGAAATTTACTACCAGGAATCAAATCTATAGCGCAGTCACAGTCCCTATGAGGAGGAAGGACACTGGACTTGGACTCACTGAATACATCCTGATAGTCCAACAAATACTCAGGGACTTCAGAAGGAGTAGAAGAAGCAATAGACACCGACGAGGAATCGCAATGAATTCCCTGACAGCCCCAACTTGACACGGACATTGCCTTCCAATCCAAAACTGGATTATGGGCCTGTAACCATGGCAGACCCAAAACGACCAAATCATGCATCTTATGCAGAACAAGAAAACGAATCACCTCCCGATGTTCAGGAGTCATGCACATGGTCACCTGCGTCCAAAACTGCGGCTTATTCTCCGCCAATGGTGTAGCATCAATTCCTCTAAGAGGAATAGGATTTTCTAAAGGCTCTAGGACAAAACCACAGCGCTTGGCAAATGATAAATCCATAAGACTCAGGGCAGCACCTGAATCCACAAATGCCATAACAGGGTAGGAAGACAATGAGCAAATCAAAGTCACAGACAAAATGAACTTAGGCTGCAAATTACCAATGGCGACAGGACTAACAACCTTTGATGGCCGTTTAGAGCATGCCGAGATAACATGTGTAGAATCACCACAGTAAAAACACAACCCATTCTGACGCCTATGATTTTGCCGTTCGGTTCTAGTCAGGATTCTATCACATTGCATTGAGTCAGGTGTCCGTTCAGACAACACTACCAGAGGATTAGCAGTTTTGCGCTCCCGCAAACGCCGATCAACCTGGATGGCCAGAGCCATAGAATCATTCAGACTTGTAGGAATGGGAAAACCCACCATCACATTCTTAATGGCTTCAGAAAGGCCATTTCTGAAATTTGCGGCCAGAGCACACTCATTCCATTGAGTAAGCACGGACCATTTCCGAAATTTTTGGCAGTACACCTCAGCTTCATCCTGGCCCTGAGAGATAGCCAGCAATGCTTTTTCTGCCTGTATTTCAAGATTGGGCTCCTCATAAAGCAATCCGAGCGCCAGAAAAAACGCATCAATATTTGCCAATGCCGGATCTCCTGGCGCCAATGAGAAAGCCCAATCCTGAGGGTCGCCACACAAGAAGGAGATAACAATTTTAACTTGTTGAGCTGAGTCTCCAGATGAACGAGGTCTCAAAGATAGAAACAATTTACAATTATTCCTAAAATTCCCAAATTTAAATCGATCTCCAGAGAACAGCTCAGGAATAGGTATCTTAGGCTCTGACATAGGACTGCTAATAACAAAATCCTGAATGCCCTGCACATGTGCAGCAAGCTGATCCACACTAGTAATCAGAGTCTGAACATTCATGTCTGCAGCAAGCTCAAGCCACTCAGAGATAAAGGGGAGGAAGAAAAAAAAAAAAAAACTCAGACTTCTTTTCTTATAGTCCCACTTCAGCAATACACTTTTGTCCTGGCTTACTGTTATGATCCTAATGGCAGAGGATCACAGGAGTACCAGCTAAGTCTGCAAACACAAAAAACCAGCTCATAGGGAAGTGGTAACTTGACTGACCGTATACCTGATCCTAGCACAAACAACTAGCAGCAGCCGGGGAACGTACCTACGTTGGTTCTAGACGTCTCGCGCCAGCCGGAGAACTAACTAACCCTTTCAGAGAAAATAAGACCTCTCTTGCCTCAAGAGAAAAGACCCCAAAGTTAAAATACAAGCCCCCCACAAATAATAACGGTGAGGTAAGAAGAAATGACAAACGTAAGAATGAACTAGATTTAGCAAAGAGAGGCCCACTGACTAATAGCAGAAAATAGAAAGATGACTTATACGGTCAGCAAAAAACCCTACAAAATATCCACGCTGAATATCCAAGAACCCCCGCACCGACTAACGGTGTGGGGGGAGGATAACAGCCCCCCTTGAGCTTCCAGCAAAATCAGGAATCACATTTTAAACAAAGCTGGAACAAAATAAGGGAAATTCAAATGCACAAAAATAAGAAAGCAGGACTTAGCTTATCTTGCAAAATCAGGAGACCAGGAGACAGGAGAAAACAGACAAGGTCTGATAACAACGAACCCAGGCACAATACAGAGTCTCCAGGAAGTTTATATAGGCACACCCAAGGCCAAACGAATCAGGTGAGTGCCAACCTGGGGAAAGACACTCAAAGTGCCATACCGCTAATGACCACAAGAGGGAGCCAAGAACTATATTTCACAACACTCATCCAGGATGGCACATCAATGTGAGCTGTGGCAAGAAGGTTTGCTGTGTCTGTCAGCGTAGTGTCCAGAGGCTGGAGACGCTACCAGGAGACAGGCCAGTACACCAGGAGACATGGAGGAGGCCGTAGGAGGGCAATAACCCAGCAGCAGGACCGCTACCTCAGCCTTTGAGCAAGGAGGAACAGGAGGAGCACTGCCAGAGCCCTCCAAAATGACCTCCAGCAGGCCACAAATGTGCATGTGTCTGCACAAACGGTTAGAAATGGACTCCATGAGGATGGTCTGAGTGCCCAATGTCCACAGATGGGGGTTGTACTCACAGCCCAACACCGTGCAGGACGCTTGGCATTTGCCACAGAACACCAGCATTTGCAAATTCGCCACTGGTGCCCTGTGCTCTTCACAGATGAAAGCAGGTTCACACTGAGCACATGTGACAGACGTGACAGAGTCTGGAGATGCCGTGGAGAGTGATCTGCTGCCTGCAACATCCTTCAGCATGACCGGTTTGGCAGTGGGTCAGTAATGGTGTGGGGTGGCATTTCTTTGGAGGGCCGCACAGCCCTCCATGTGCTCGCCAGAGGTAGCCTGACTGCCATTAGGTATTGAGATGAGATCCTCAGACCCCTTGTGAGACCATATGTTGGTGCGGTTGGCCCTGGGTTCCACCTAATGCAGGACAATGCCAGACCTCATGTGGCTGGAGTGTGCCAGCAGTTCCTGCAAGATGAAGGCATTGAAGCTATGGACTGGCCCGCCCGTTCCCCAGACCTGAATCCGATTGAGCACATCTAGGACATCAGGTCTCGCTCCATCCACCAACGACACGTTGCACCACAGACTGTCCAGGAGTTGGCGGATGCTTTAGTCCAGGTCTGGTGTCCGCCACCTCATCAGGAGCATGCCCAGGCATTGTAGGGAGGTCATACAGGCACGTGGAGGCCACACACACACTACTGAGCATCATTTCCTTGTTTTGAGACATTTCCACTGAAGTTGTTTCAGCCTGCAATTTGATTTCCACTTTGATTTTGAGTATCGTTCAAAATGCAGGCCTCCATTGGTTAATAAATTTGATTTCCATTGATGATTTTTGTGTGATTTTGTTGTGAGCACATTCAACTTTATACAGAACGAAGTATTCAATGAGAATATTTCATTCATTCAGATCTAGGATGTGTTATTTGAGTGTTCCCTTTATTTTTTTGAGCAGTGTATATATTTTTAAAGTTTGGGTGATTGTGTGACAATGTAGATGCTTAATAGTGATGATCAAGTATACTCATTGCTCGGGTTTCCCCGGAGCACGCTCGGGTGATCTCCAAGTATTTGTTAGTGTTCGGAGATTTAGTTTTCGTCCCGCAGCTGAATAACTAACTGCTGCTAGACAGCTTGAATACATGTGGGGATTCCCTAGCAACCAGGCAACCCCCACATGTACTCAGGCTGGCTAGCAGCCATAAATCATGCAGCTGCGTCAACAAAAACTAAATCTCCGAGCACTCACAAATACTCAGAGACCACCCGAATGTACTCGGGAAAACCCGAGCAACGAATATACTCGCTCATCACTAAAGCTTAATATAAGTTACGTACTTCCTAGACTTATCCACGAAAACAAGTTTATAAGTAGAACTGCTCAGCACAGAAAAAAAATCACAGCAAGTAGTACAGGAGAGGAGGAGGCCTCGGTCCGGCCAGGTTTGGAGCACAGTAAGCCTGTATTTACGACACTTTTAATCCAAGGCAACAAGGATACGAGACGTGAAGGCAGATACGGCGGACATTCACACTTGACAGAGAATTGTTCACAGGAGACGGGTGGCTGCCGGTAGAAGAGGCTCTTGACGTTCGGACAAGTCGCTGTTGGATTTCAAATTGACTTTAACCAATAAAAGAATCACAGAAAAGAAGTCTGCAGAGTGTAGGAGCGTGCGGGCTGCGGAGGACGACATGACCTAAAAATCTTAAGACGAGCAAGTGCCTGACCTAGTAGTCAAGAACCCAAGAGTCCAGGAGTGGTCACACTTTGACAAAAATACATTTAGAGAAGAGTCACTTGATGAGATGAAAAGCATTGTGCTGCGTGCCAAAAATGCCAATGGTGTTAATCCTGTAAAGAATCATTAGCCTTATATATACGTATATATAAGAGAACTAAACATGTCTTTATGCACATATAATATCCTCTTCAATGTATGCATACCATTACCTTCAACTAACAGAGCCCCATATAATACACTATTACCATAAGATAAATGTTCATTCAACGTCATAAATATTTTATATAAAAACACTCAATATAACTAGTATAATACTGCTCCTATGTACAAGAATATAACTACTATAATACTGCCCCCTATATACATTAAATAACTACTATAATACTGCTCCTATGTACAAGAATATAACTACTATAATACTGCTCCTATGTACAAGAATATAACTACTATAATACTGCCCCTATGTACAAGAATATAACTACTATAATACTGCCCCTATGTACAAGAATATAACTACTATAATACTGCCCCCTATATACATTAAATAACTACTATAATACTGCTCCTATGTACAAGAATATAACTACTATAATACTGCCCCTATGTACAAGAATATAACTACTATAATACTGCTCCTATGTACAAGAATATAACTACTATAATACTGCTCCTATGTACAAGAATATAACTACTACAATACTGCTCCTATGCACAAGAATATAACCACTATAATACTGCCCCCTATATACATTAAATAAATACTATAATACTGCTCCTATGTACAAGAATATAACTACTATAATACTGCCCCTATGTACAAGAATATAACTACTATAATACTGCTCCTATGTACAAGAATATAACTACTATAACACTGCTCCTATGTACAAGAATATAACTACTATAATACTGCCCCCTATGTACAAGAATATAACTACTATAATACTGCCCCTATGTACAAGAATATAACTACTATAATGCTGCTCCAATGTACAAGAATATAACTACTATAATACTGCCCCCTATGTACAAGAATATAACTACTATAATACTGCCCCCTATGTACAAGAATATAACTACTATAATACTGCCCCTATGTACAAGAATATAACTACTATAACACTGCTCCTATGTACAAGAATATAACTACTATAATACTGCCCCCTATGTACAAGAATATAACTACTATAATACTGCCCCTATGTACAAGAATATAACTACTATAATACTGCCCCCTATGTACAAGAATATAACTACTATAATACTGCTCCTACGTACAAGAATATAACTACTATAATACTGCCCCCTATGTACAAGAATATAACTACTATAATACTGCCCCTATGTACAAGAATATAACTACTACAATACTGCCCCTATGTACAAGAATATAACTACTATAATACTGCTCCTACGTACAAGAATATAACTACTATAATACTGCTCCTATGTACAAGAATATAACTACTATAATACTGCCCCTATGTACAAGAATATAACTACTATAATACTGCTCCTATGTACAAGAATATAACTACTATAATACTGCTCCTATGTACAAGAATATAACTACTATAATACTGCTCCTATGTACAAGAATATAACTACTATAATACTGCCCCTATGTACAAGAATATAACTACTATAATACTGCCCCTATGTACAAGAATATAACTACTATAATACTGCTCCTATGTACAAGAATATAACTACTATAATACTGCTGTTGTGAATTTGCTTTTTGCTCCCTCTAGTGGTTACTAGTTTTTTGACTCTGGTTTTTCTGTCATTCCTTTTATCCGCACCTGGGTCGTTAGTTAGGGGTGTTGCTATATAAGCTCCCTGGACCTTCAGTTCAATGCCTGGCAACGTAGTTATCAGAGCTAGTCTGCTGTGCTCTTGTCTACTGATCCTGGTTCCAGTTATATCAGCTAAGTCTGCCTTTTGCTTTTTGCTATTTGTTTTGGTTTTGTATTTTTTGTCCAGCTTGTTCCTAATCTATATCCTGACCTTTGCTGGAAGCTCTAGGGGGCTGGTGTTCTCCCCCCGGACCGTTAGACGGTTCGGGGGTTCTTGAATTTCCAGTGTGGATTTTGATAGGGTTTTTGTTGACCATATAAGTTACCTTTCTTTATTCTGCTATCAGTAAGCGGGCCTCTCTGTGCTAAACCTGGTTCATTTCTGTGTTTGTCATTTCCTCTTACCTCACCGTCATTATTTGTGGGGGGCTTCTATCCAGCTTTGGGGTCCCCTTCTCTGGAGGCAAGAAAGGTCTTTGTTTTCCTCTACTAGGGGTAGCTAGATTCTCCGGCTGGCGCGTGTCATCTAGAATCAACGTAGGAATGATCCCCGGCTACTTCTAGTGTTGGCGTTAGGAGTAGATATATGGTCAACCCAGTTACCACTGCCCTATGAGCTGGATTTTTGTATTCTGCAGACTTCCACGTTCCTCTGAGACCCTCGCCATTGGGGTCATAACAGTTTGCCAGGCCAGTATTAAATGTTTAATGCATTGCAGAAGAGGGATTATAAGAAAGAAGATTCTGAGTTTTTTTTTTCTTTTTCCCCTTTACCTCAGAGTGGCTATGCTTGCTGCAGACATGAATGTCCAGACCTTGATTACAAGTGTGGACCAGCTGGCTACTCGTGTGCAGGGCATACAAGACTATGTTATTAGAAATCCTAGGTCAGAACCTAAAATACCGATTCCTGAACTGTTTTCCGGAGACAGGTTTAAGTTTAGGAATTTCGTGAATAATTGTAAATTGTTTTTGTCCCTGAGACCCTGTTCATCTGGAGATTCTGCTCAGCAAGTAAAAATTGTTATTTCGTTCTTACGGGGCGACCCTCAGGATTGGGCTTTTTCGTTGGCGCCAGGAGATCCGGCATTGGCTGATCTTGATGCGTTTTTTCTGGCGCTCGGTTTACTTTATGAGGAACCCAATCTTGAGATTCAGGCAGAAAAGGCCTTGCTGGCTATGTCTCAGGGGCAGGACGAGGCTGAAGTGTATTGCCAAAAATGTCGGAAATGGTCCGTGCTGACACATTGGAACGAGTGTGCACTGGCCGCTAATTTTAGAAGTGGCCTTTCTGAAGCCATTAAGAATGTTATGGTGGGTTTTCCCATTCCCACAGGTCTGAATGATACTATGGCACTGGCTATTCAAATTGACCGGCGGTTGCGGGAGCGCAAAACCGCAAATTCCCTCATGGTGTTGTCTGAACAGACACCTAATTTAATGCAATGTGATAGAATCCTGACTAGAAATGAGTCCAGTGCACTGCCTCCTCATAGGGACTGTGACTGTGCTATAGATTTGATCCCAGGCAGTAAATTTCCTAAGGGAAGACTGTTTAATCTGTCGGTACCTGAACATACCGCTATGCGTTCATATATCAAGGAGTCTCTGGAGAAAGGACATATTCGTCCGTCTTCTTCCCCTCTTGGTGCGGGATTCTTTTTTGTGGCAAAAAAGGACGGATCTTTGAGACCTTGTATTGATTATCGGCTTTTAAATAAGATCACTGTCAAATTTCAGTATCCTTTGCCGCTGTTGTCTGACTTGTTTGCCCGGATTAAGGGTGCCAAGTGGTTCACCAAGATAGACCTTCGTGGTGCGTACAACCTTGTGCGCATTAAGCAAGGTGATGAATGGAAAACCGCATTCAATACGCCCGAAGGTCATTTTGAGTACTTGGTGATGCCTTTTGGGCTCTCCAATGCGCCTTCAGTTTTTCAGTCCTTTATGCATGACATTTTCCGGAAGTATCTGGATAAATTTTTGATTGTTTATCTGGATGATATTTTGGTTTTTTCTGATAATTGGGATTTGCATGTGGAGCAGGTCAGGTTGGTCTTTAAAATTTTGCGTGAAAATTCTTTGTTTGTCAAGGGCTCAAAGTGTCTCTTTGGTGTACAGAAGGTTCCCTTTTTGGGGTTCATTTTTTCCCCTTCTGCTGTGGAGATGGACCCAGTCAAGGTCCGAGCTATTCTTGATTGGACTCAGCCCTCGTCAGTTAAGAGTCTTCAGAAGTTCTTGGGCTTCGCTAACTTCTACCGTCGTTTTATCGCTAATTTTTCTAGCATTGTGAAACCTTTGACGGATATGACCAAGAAGGGCTCCGATGTAGCTAACTGGGCTCCTGCTGCCGTGGAGGCTTTCCAGGAGTTGAAATGTCGGTTTACTTCAGCGCCTGTTTTGTGCCAGCCTGACGTCTCACTTCCCTTTCAGGTTGAGGTGGATGCTTCGGAGATTGGGGCAGGGGCCGTTTTGTCGCAGAGAGGCCCTGGTTGCTCTGTTATGAAACCTTGTGCCTTTTTCTCTAGGAAGTTTTCGCCTGCCGAGCGAAATTATGATGTGGGCAATCGGGAGTTGTTGGCCATGAAATGGGCATTTGAGGAGTGGCGTCATTGGCTCGAGGGTGCTAAGCATCGTGTGGTGGTCTTGACTGATCACAAAAATCTGATGTATCTCGAGTCTGCTAAACGCCTTAATCCGAGACAGGCCCGCTGGTCATTGTTTTTCTCCCGCTTTGATTTTGTTGTCTCGTATTTACCAGGTTCAAAGAATGTGAAGGCCGATGCTCTTTCTAGGAGCTTTGTGCCTGATGCTCCTGGAGTCACGGATCCTGTTGGTATTCTTAAAGATGGAGTTATCTTGTCAGCTATTTCTCCGGATCTGCGACGTGTGTTGCAGAGATTTCAGGCTGATAGGCCTGAGTCTTGTCCACCTGACAGACTGTTTGTCCCGGATAAGTGGACCAGCAGAGTCATTTCCGAGGTTCATTCCTCGGCGTTGGCAGGTCACCCGGGAATTTTTGGCACCAGAGATCTGGTGGCCAGGTCCTTTTGGTGGCCTTCCTTGTCAAGGGATGTGTGGTCATTTGTGCAGTCCTGTGGGACTTGTGCTCGAGCTAAGCCTTGCTGTTCTCGTGCCAGCGGTTTGCTCTTGCCCTTGCCTGTCCCGAAGAGACCTTGGACACATATCTCCATGGATTTCATTTCTGATCTTCCGCTATCTCAGGGCATGTCCGTTATCTGGGTGATATGTGATCGCTTCTCCAAGATGGTCCATTTGGTTCCTTTGCCTAAGCTGCCTTCCTCTTCCGATCTGGTTCCTGTGTTTTTCCAGAACGTGGTTCGTTTGCACGGCATCCCTGAGAATATTGTGTCAGACAGAGGATCCCAGTTCGTTTCCAGGTTCTGGCGATCCTTTTGTAGTAGGATGGGCATTGATTTGTCGTTTTCGTCTGCTTTCCATCCTCAGACTAATGGACAGACGGAGCGAACCAATCAGACTTTGGAGGCTTATTTGAGGTGTTTTGTCTCTGCTGATCAGGACGATTGGGTGACATTCTTGCCGTTGGCTGAGTTTGCCCTTAATAATCGGGCTAGTTCCGCCACCTTGGTTTCGCCTTTTTTCTGCAACTCTGGTTTCCATCCTCGCTTTTCTTCGGGTCATGTGGAGCCTTCTGACTGTCCTGGGGTGGATTCTGTGGTGGATAGGTTGCAGCAGATCTGGAATCATGTGGTGGACAACTTGAAGTTGTCACAGGAGAAGGCTCAGCGCTTTGCCAACCGCCGCCGCGGTGTGGGTCCCCGACTACGCGTTGGGGATTTGGTATGGCTTTCTTCCCGCTTTGTTCCTATGAAGGTCTCCTCTCCCAAATTTAAACCTCGTTTTATTGGGCCATACAAGATATTGGAAATCCTTAATCCTGTATCTTTTCGTCTGGATCTTCCTGTGTCGTTTGCTATTCACAATGTATTTCATAGGTCCTTGTTGCGGCGGTACATTGTGCCTGTAGTTCCTTCTGCTGAGCCTCCTGCTCCGGTGTTGGTTGAGGGCGAGTTGGAGTACGTGGTGGAGAAGATCTTGGATTCTCGCCTCTCCAGGCGGAGGCTTCAGTACCTGGTCAAGTGGAAGGGCTATGGTCAGGAGGATAATTCCTGGGTGGTCGCCTCTGATGTTCATGCGGCCGATTTGGTTCGTGCCTTTCATGCCACTCATCCTGATCGCCCTGGTGGTCGTGGTGAGGGTTCGGTGACCCCTCACTAAGGGGGGGGGTACTGTTGTGAATTTGCTTTTTGCTCCCTCTAGTGGTTACTAGTTTTTTGACTCTGGTTTTTCTGTCATTCCTTTTATCCGCACCTGGGTCGTTAGTTAGGGGTGTTGCTATATAAGCTCCCTGGACCTTCAGTTCAATGCCTGGCAACGTAGTTATCAGAGCTAGTCTGCTGTGCTCTTGTCTACTGATCCTGGTTCCAGTTATATCAGCTAAGTCTGCCTTTTGCTTTTTGCTATTTGTTTTGGTTTTGTATTTTTTGTCCAGCTTGTTCCTAATCTATATCCTGACCTTTGCTGGAAGCTCTAGGGGGCTGGTGTTCTCCCCCCGGACCGTTAGACGGTTCGGGGGTTCTTGAATTTCCAGTGTGGATTTTGATAGGGTTTTTGTTGACCATATAAGTTACCTTTCTTTATTCTGCTATCAGTAAGCGGGCCTCTCTGTGCTAAACCTGGTTCATTTCTGTGTTTGTCATTTCCTCTTACCTCACCGTCATTATTTGTGGGGGGCTTCTATCCAGCTTTGGGGTCCCCTTCTCTGGAGGCAAGAAAGGTCTTTGTTTTCCTCTACTAGGGGTAGCTAGATTCTCCGGCTGGCGCGTGTCATCTAGAATCAACGTAGGAATGATCCCCGGCTACTTCTAGTGTTGGCGTTAGGAGTAGATATATGGTCAACCCAGTTACCACTGCCCTATGAGCTGGATTTTTGTATTCTGCAGACTTCCACGTTCCTCTGAGACCCTCACCATTGGGGTCATAACATACTGCCCCCTATGTACAAGAACATAACTAGTATAACACTGCCCCTATGTACAAGAATATAACTACTATAATACTGCTCCTATGTACAAGAATATAACTACTATAATACTGCCCCCTATGTACAAGAATATAACTACTATAATACTGCTCCTATGTACAAGAATATAACTACTATAATACTGCCCCTATGTACAAGAATATAACTACTATAATACTGCCCCTATGTACAAGAATATAACTACTATAATACTGCCCCCTATATACATTAAATAACTACTATAATACTGCTCCTATGTACAAGAATATAACTACTATAATACTGCCCCTATGTACAAGAATATAACTACTATAATACTGCTCCTATGTACAAGAATATAACTACTATAATACTGCTCCTATGTACAAGAATATAACTACTACAATACTGCTCCTATGCACAAGAATATAACCACTATAATACTGCCCCTATATACATTAAATAACTACTATAATACTGCTCCTATGTACAAGAATATAACTACTATAATACTGCCCCTATGTACAAGAATATAACTACTATAATACTGCTCCTATGTACAAGAATATAACTACTATAACACTGCTCCTATGTACAAGAATATAACTACTATAATACTGCCCCCTATGTACAAGAATATAACTACTATAATACTGCCCCTATGTACAAGAATATAACTACTATAATGCTGCTCCAATGTACAAGAATATAACTACTATAATACTGCCCCCTATGTACAAGAATATAACTACTATAATACTGCCCCCTATGTACAAGAATATAACTACTATAATACTGCCCCTATGTACAAGAATATAACTACTATAACACTGCTCCTATGTACAAGAATATAACTACTATAATACTGCCCCCTATGTTCAAGAATATAACTACTATAATACTGCCCCTATGTACAAGAATATAACTACTATAATACTGCCCCCTATGTACAAGAATATAACTACTATAATACTGCTCCTACGTACAAGAATATAACTACTATAATACTGCCCCCTATGTACAAGAATATAACTACTATAATACTGCCCCTATGTACAAGAATATAACTACTACAATACTGCCCCCTATGTACAAGAATATAACTACTATAATACTGCTCCTACGTACAAGAATATAACTACTATAATACTGCTCCTATGTACAAGAATATAACTACTATAATACTGCCCCTATGTACAAGAATATAACTACTATAATACTGCTCCTATGTACAAGAATATAACTACTATAATACTGCTCCTATGTACAAGAATATAACTACTATAATACTGCTCCTATGTACAAGAATATAACTACTATAATACTGCCCCTATGTACAAGAATATAACTACTATAATACTGCCCCTATGTACACGAATATAACTACTATAATACTGCTCCTATGAACAAGAATATAACTACTATAATACTGCCCCCTATGTACAAGAACATAACTAGTATAACACTGCCCCTATGTACAAGAATATAACTACTATAATACTGCTCCTATGTACAAGAATATAACTACTATAATACTGCCCCCTATGTACAAGAATATAACTACTATAATACTGCTCCTATGTACAAGAATATAACTACTATAATACTGCTCCTATGTACAAGAATATAACTACTATAATACTGCTCCTATATACAAGAATATAACTGCTATAATACTGCCCCTTATGTGCAAGAATATAACTACTATAATACTGCTCCTATGTACAAGAATATAACTACTATAATACTGCTCCTATGTACAAGCATATAACTACTATAATACTGCCCCCTATGTACAAGAATATAACTACTATAATACTGCCCCTATGTACAAGAATATAACTACTATAACACTGCTCCTATGTACAAGAATATAACTACTATAATACTGCCCCCTATGTACAAGAATATAACTACTATAATACTGCCCCTATGTACAAGAATATAACTACTATAATACTGCCCCTATGTACAAGAAGTACAAGAATATAACTACTATAATACTGCTCCTACGTACAAGAATATAACTACTATAATACTGCCCCCTATGTACAAGAATATAACTACTATAATACTGCCCCTATGTACAAGAATATAACTACTACAATACTGCCCCTATGTACAAGAATATAACTACTATAATACTGCTCCTATGTACAAGACTATAACTACTATAATACTGCTCCTATGTACAAGAATATAACTACTATAATACTGCCCCTATGTACAAGAATATAACTACTATAATACTGCTCCTATGTACAAGAATATAACTACTATAACACTGCTCCTATGTTCAAGAATATAACTACTATAATACTGCCCCCTATGTACAAGAATATAACTACTATAATACTGCCCCTATGTACAAGAATATAACTACTATAATACTGCCCCTATGTACAAGAATATAACTACTATAATACTGCTCCTATATACAAGAATATAACTACTATAATACTGCCCCTATGTACAAGAATATAACTACTATAATACTGCCCCTATGTACAAGAATATAACTACTATAATACTGCTCCTATGTACAAGAATATAACTACTATAATACTGCCCCCTATGTACAAGAATATAACTACTATAATACTGCCTCCTATGTACAAGAATATAACTAGTATAACACTGCCCCTATGTACAAGAATATAACTACTATAATACTGCTCCTATGTACAAGAATATAACTACTATAATACTGCCCCCTATGTACAAGAATATAACTACTATAATACTGCTCCTATGTACAAGAATATAACTACTATAATACTGCTCCTATGTACAAGAATATAACTACTATAATACTGCTCCTATATACAAGAATATAACTACTATAATACTGCCCCTTATGTGCAAGAATATAACTACTATAATACTGCTCCTATGTACAAGAATATAACTACTATAATACTGCTCCTATGTACAAGCATATAACTACTATAATACTGCCCCTATGTACAAGAATATAACTACTATAATACTGCTCCTATATACAAGAATATAACTACTATAATACTGCTCCTATGTACTAGAATATAACTACTATAATACTGCTCCTATGTACAAGAATATAACTACTATAATACTGCCCCTATGTACAAGAATATAACTACTATAATACTGCTCCTATGTACAAGAATATAACTACTATAATACTGCCACATGTACAAGAATATAACTACTATAATACTGCCCCTATGTACAAGAATATAACTACTATAACACTGCTCCTATGTACAAGAATATAACTACTATAATACTGCCCCCTATGTACAAGAATATAACTACTATAATGCTGCTCCTATGTACAAGAATATAACTACTATAATACTGCCCCCTATGTACAAGAATATAACTACTATAACACTGCTCCTATGTACAAGAATATAACTACTATAATACTGCCCCCTATGTACAAGAATATAACTACTATAATACTGCCCCTATGTACGAGAATATAACTACTATAATACTGTCCCCTATGTACAAGAATATAACTACTATTATACTGCTCCTACGTACAAGAATATAACTACTATAATTCTGCCCCCTATGTACAAGAATATAACTACTATAATACTGCCCCTATGTACAAGAATATAACTACTATAACACTGCTCCTATGTACAAGAATATAACTACTATAATACTGCCCCTATGTACAAGAATATAACTACTATAATACTGCCCCTATGTACAAGAATATAACTACTATAATACTGCCCCTATGTACAAGAAGTACAAGAATATAACTACTATAATACTGCTCCTACGTACAAGAATATAACTACTATAATACTGCCCCCTATGTACAAGAATATAACTACTATAATACTGCCCCTATGTACAAGAATATAACTACTACAATACTGCCCCTATGTACAAGAATATAACTACTATAATACTGCTCCTACGTACAAGAATATAACTACTATAATACTGCTCCTATGTACAAGAATATAACTACTATAATACTGCCCCTATGTACAAGAATATAACTACTATAATACTGCTCCTATGTACAAGAATATAACTACTATAATACTGCTCCTATGTACAAGCATATAACTACTATAATACTGCTCCTATGTACAAGAATATAACTACTATAATACTGCCCCTATGTACAAGAATATAACTACTATAATACTGCTCCTATGTACAAGAATATAACTACTATAACACTGCTCCTATGTACAAGAATATAACTACTATAATACTGCCCCCTATGTACAAGAATATAACTACTATAATACTGCCCCTATGTACAAGAATATAACTACTATAATACTGCCCCCTATGTACAAGAATATAACTACTATAATACTGCTCCTACGTACAAGAATATAACTACTATAATACTGCCCCCTATGTACAAGAATATAACTACTATAATACTGCCCCTATGTACAAGAATATAACTACTATAACACTGCTCCTATGTACAAGAATATAACTACTATAATACTGCCCCCTATGTACAAGAATATAACTACTATAATACTGCCCCTATGTACAAGAATATAACTACTATAATACTGCCCCTATGTACAAGAAGTACAAGAATATAACTACTATAATACTGCTCCTACGTACAAGAATATAACTACTATAATACTGCCTCCTATGTACAAGAATATAACTACTACAATACTGCTCCTATGTACAAGAATATAACTACTATAATACTGCTCCTATATACAAGAATATAACTACTATAATACTGCCCCTATGTACAAGAATATAACTACTATAATACTGCCCCTATGTACAAGAATATAACTACTATAATACTGCTCCTATGTACAAGAATATAACTACTATAATACTGCCCCCTATGTACAAGAATATAACTACTATAATACTGCTCCTATGTACAAGAATATAACTACTATAATACTGCTCCTATGTACAAGAATATAACTACTATAATACTGCCCCCTATGTACAAGAATATAACTACTATAATACTGCCCCTATGTACAAGAATATAACTACTATAATGCTGCTCCTATGTACAAGAATATAACTACTATAATACTGCCCCCTATGTACAAGAATATAACTACTATAACACTGCTCCTATGTACAAGAATATAACTACTATAATACTGCCCCCTATGTACAAGAATATAACTACTATAATACTGCCCCTATGTACAAGAATATAACTACTATAATACTGTCCCCTATGTACAAGAATATAACTACTATAATACTGCTCCTAAGTACAAGAATATAACTACTATAATACTGCCCCCTATGTACAAGAATATAACTACTATAATACTGCCCCTATGTACAAGAATATAACTACTATAACACTGCTCCTATGTACAAGAATATAACTACTATAATACTGCCCCCTATGTACAAGAATATAACTACTATAATACTGCCCCTATGTACAAGAATATAACTACTATAATACTGCCCCTATGTACAAGAAGTACAAGAATATAACTACTATAATACTGCTCCTACGTACAAGAATATAACTACTATAATACTGCCCCCTATGTACAAGAATATAACTACTATAATACTGCCCCTATGTACAAGAATATAACTACTACAATACTGCCCCTATGTACAAGAATATAACTACTATAATACTGCTCCTACGTACAAGAATATAACTACTATAATACTGCTCCTATGTACAAGAATGTAACTACTATAATACTGCCCCTATGTACAAGAATATAACTACTATAATACTGCTCCTATGTACAAGAATATAACTACTATAATACTGCTCCTATGTACAAGCATATAACTACTATAATACTGCTCCTATGTACAAGAATATAACTACTATAATACTGCCCCTATGTACAAGAATATAACTACTATAATACTGCTCCTATGTACAAGAATATAACTACTATAATACTGCTCCTATGTACAAGCATATAACTACTATAATACTGCTCCTATGTACAAGAATATAACTACTATAATACTGCCTCCTAGCTGTGAGGTTGTGTGTTGGTAGCTCTCCTGATGTCTGGAGCAAGCCCAGGGAGGGGCCACCCTGGGCGGGGAAGCTCCCCAGGCAAGGCCCAGGCTTCTCGGCCTACACTGGGACAAGGCTCCCAGACCTCTCTAAATGGGAATACTAATCCCAAAGCCACTGTGAGACCAGTGAATGCAGCGAGCCAAAGATGCAGCAGTTCTATGAAGGAAGAAAAACCTGCAAGCAAAGTTTTGGGAGGAAAATCTCCTCCAAGTCCAGCAAAGAAGCAAGAAGTTAAAGTGTTGGTGAGTGATGTTACACAGCACAGTATGAAGTCCTGTAACTCCCCGGTCAGTAAGCAGCCCCTGCCTGGAGCACAGGTGAGATCAGCCTCAGGTGTGCAGATCACCTCTCCTGCTTCCAGGCAGAGACGGACGTCTCTGGAAAGACAGACAATCCAGGAGAACTTGCAGCAACATGGCAGTGTGGCGCTGTCAGGACGCACCCGGTCACAATCAGGTGGCAGCGATAAACCTGCTGCGGAGCCTGCATCCAGCCGAGGAGCCACAAAGCCATCTGTGGTGGAACCGCACAAGAATGTGTTCAAAACCCCTGCACCCGTGGTGAAGCCTAAACCTGTGCAGCCGGCACGTGCACCCGAGCTGCAGCTAGCGGACGAGATACCGGGACTGGTCAGAAAACTGGGTGAGTTACAGCAGCAAAAAAAAGCGCTGCAAATGGAAGTAGACTTTATCTATAACCTAAAAGTCGCTAATCCTGCCGGTAATGATGCCTATGACCTGAGACTGAACACACTGGGGGTGCAGCTGGCAAGTGTGGTGCAGGACATTGAATCTGTGCTGGAGGGCATGGGGCCCCTGGCGGAGACCTACAGGAACCGGGAGCGGTTCGCCTCCTATAAGCAGGACTGTGCTGTAGAGACTGGGACCCCCGAGCAGCGGACACGGCCAGTGTTACAGGCTGCCCGCTTCTGCTTCCAGGAGGGGAAAAAACTGCCGCAGCAAGCAGCTGAGTGTGAACAGGAGCATGCACTTCAGACTCCAGCAGAGGCACCACAGGTCCCAGAATGTCCCATGCAGGAGCAGGACGGTGTTTGTGAGACTGTTTGTGCTGCTAAGGCAGCTGAGTGCGAACAGGAGCATGCACTGCAGACTCCAGCAGAGGCACCACAGGTCCCAGAATGCCCCACGCAGGAGCAGGACATTATATGTGAGACTGTTTGTGCTGATGATGCCGAGGCCGAGGCTGAGGCACAGACTGGGGCTGGTGATGTTGTGCCCATGGGGTCGGGGGTTGGAGGGGTTTCACATTCTGTCATGGACGTGGCACTGTCTGATGATAATGATGATGCTGACGATAATGTGCATGATATGTGTGACTATCCCCCTTTACCATCTAGTCCACAAAGTGTGGCAGCCCCCCCTGCTGCAGACCCTCTCCCTGTCCGTCGGCCCAGTGTGACCCGGCAGGTGCCCCCCAGGAATGCCTGGAGCCGCGGCGCCCCATCCTTCACCTCCAGCGCCAGGTATACCGGCCAGACATTTAAGCGCATTAATGTGGTGCGGTTTAAATACATAGGTGCCAAGGAGGATCTGCCACAGCGCAGGTATGTGGTGAGAGAGCTGCTATGCGGCCAGATGGCGTTTGTGGCAAACGAGATACTGGCGGTGTCTAACCTTCAGGACAGGCAGGGCTACGAGGTCAGTTTCAAGCTGCAGTGTGACCTGGACAGGTTCTGGGCCAATTACCCCAGGTTCAGAGACGCTGAAGGCTGGAATAAGTTTATATTGGTTCCTATCTCCAGGCCGGACACTGTCACGGTAAATATCACCTTCTGGAATGAGGCCGTTCCACCACAGGACATCGAGGTGTGGCTCCGGAGACACTGTGACCTCGTCTCTGGACTCTCCAAGGTCAGAGATGAGGATGGTATCTGGACAATGGGGTGGAAAGCTGTGGTGAAACTGCGGCAATTCAATAACATTACTGCCCACTTACCCAACTCCTTCTTCATTGGGAGGGAGAAGGGAAGATGTTATTACCCCGGGCAGCCCAGAAAATGTTTCAAATGTGGTGGGAAAGGTCATCTGGCTAACGCCTGTACTGTGGTGAAGTGCAGCCTGTGTGGTGAAATCGGCCACGTCGCTGCGGATTGCCGGGATGTTAGATGTAACCTCTGCGGTAAGATGGGCCACCCTCACAGGGACTGTCCAGACGCCTGGCATAATATCTGCAGAGTCTTCCCTGATGAGGCTGTACTGGCAGGGGCAGAGGCTCAGGAGGATGAGGATGTGGTGGCAGGGGCACATGAGGGGGAGGATTTAATGTCAGGAGAGATGGTGACCAACCCAGATGCCCAACAGGAGTCCACTCATGTAACACCAGAGAAGCAGGGTATAGAGGGTGCAGAGGGGAACATGGAGGTCCAGCAGCCTCAGGTGTCCCCCCCCTCAGCATCACTGTCTGTATATGATGACTGGAGCATCAATCTTAATAAAAGGAAGAAAAAGAGCACGTCCTCCCGTAAACCTGAGGCAGAATATGACACCAGTCAGAGAGCTACTAGGAAACTTCAGAATTCTGCAGGAGTGATGGTTGTGTCCAACAAGTATGGAGTTTTATCTGAGTCTAATGATGATGATTATGAGACAGAGTTGAGGAAAGTTGATGCAGAGTGTGACAGGGACATAGAGGACCACCCTCCGTCAAAGCGGAAGCCTTTATCTGTGGACCCTCAGGTAGAGTCTGTCATGGACACCAGTGGTGGACAGAACATCCCTGACTCATGATGATGGCAGTTACTGTGCTCCTTCTCTATTGTGTAGTGATGGCGGGGTTCTCATTAACACTAACATCAAGTAATGTCAATAGTATTAAGGCAAGGAGGACGAGACATGTGGTGTATGAACATCTCACACATCTGGACACCGATGTCATTTTCCTGCAGGAGACACGACTGACATCTCTGGGGCTTATGAGAGAGGCTGAGAGGGAATGGAGGTCCGGTCCTTCTTTCTGGTCACTGGCTGTGGAGCCTTACGCCGGAGTCGCTGTCCTGTTTAACACCAATGATGTGACTGTGCATAGGATGACGGAGGTGGTCATGGGAAGATGTTTGGTCCTGGAAGTCACTATTCATGGGAGGCGACTCCGGCTTATTAACATCTATGGGCCACAGATAGTGACTGACAGGATTCAGCTATTTAATACCGTTAAGCCTTACCTCTTCACTTCTCTTCCGGTGGTGATGGCAGGGGACTTTAATGCCATACTGACATCAGGTGACAGTTCCTCGGGCAGGACAGTGACCAGGGATGGTAAGGTCCTAAATAGCATTATAATGCAGGCTGGACTGACTGACGTTTTCGCACAGGGAGGTCGACAGCCAAAATTCACGTATTCATGTTCGAACAGGAGCAGTAGGATAGATTTTGCTTTTGTAAGTCCTACTGAGGCTGTCGGCACCCTGAGTGAGAAGGTCGTCCCTTACTCTGATCACCTCGCCTTGTGCTTCTGTCTGGGGGCCTCTAACCGTCCGGACATCGGTAGAGGGTTGTGGAAGCTCAATTCCAGTCTCCTGGATGATGCTTATGTTCAGAGTCGTGTCTACTCCCTTATCCAGCTTCATCTGGATAGGGTTGACTTCTATGACAACATGACCGACTGGTGGGAGGACGTCAAGGAGGATATCAGATCCCTCTTAAAGAGACTGTCAGTTAATAAAGGGAGGAATAAGTACAGCCAGTACCTAAAGCTGCGTAAAGAATTGGAGTCACTATATTCGGCGGGCGGGGATGACAAAGTGAAGATCGACCGACTGAAATCTGAGATAAGGCAGTATCAGTATAGTAGGTATACCTCCCTGGTTCTTGAACGGGATTATGGGTCCTTAGGGGCCCCTGATCCCTTTGAGAATTGCAGGGAGAGGGTAGTCAAAAAAATGGTCACGGGTCTCACTGACTTCCAGGGTGTATTGCAGGAGTCACGGGAGGGTATCCTGGAGGTGGTGGGATCTTACTATGCTGACTTGTTTCAGAGGAAAGTTTTGGATAAAGATAAGATGGCTCAATTCTTGGAGGCAACTCCTGTGCCTGATACTAATGATCTGGACTTTTCTCCTTTGACAGCAGAGTTAACGGTGGAGGAAGTTAAGGAGGCTATTGATAAATTACATCTGAAGAAGGCACCAGGTCCAGATGGCATAACAGCAGAATTTTATAGGAAATTCAGAGACCTCCTGGCTCCAATCCTCGTGGATGTGTATAGAAGTTGTCTAGAAAATCACCTGATGCCTCCATCCATGAGAGTGTCCTCGTTGATTCTGCTGTCTAAGGGTAAAGAGCCGAGCGACATCAAGAACTGGAGGCCGATTGCCCTCTTGAATGTGGACAGGAAGATTCTAGCAAAGATCCTGTTTTCTAGATTAGTCTGTTTGTCCCCAGCACTGTTGGCAGGCTCTCAGTTTGGCACAGTAAAAGGGCGGAACATCTCTGGAGCAGTCATCTCGATACGGGAGATGTTTGAGAGATGTAAAGCTCTGCGGTGTGGGAAATATATTGTTAGTCTGGACCAGGCTAAAGCCTTTGACAGGGTTGATCATGACTATCTGTGGGCCACTTTGTCAAAGTACGGTATTCCGGGACAATTTGTGGATTGGCTGAAGACATTGTACAGAGAGGCGGTGAGCTTTCCTCTGATTAATGGTTGGCAGGGTGACACTTTTGGAGTTGGGGCAGGGGTGAGACAGGGTTGCCCACTGAGTCCGCTCCTGTATGTTTTTGCCCTAGACCCGTTTCTGAGGTCACTGCAGGAGTGCGATTTTCAGGGGGTGCCGGTCCCCCATTGCCTGCCTCTGAATGTTGTTGCCTATGCGGATGATGTGACGTTGGTGATCTCTAATCCTCGAGAGGTGCAGATGTTATCTGCGTCTATCAGAAGTTACTCAGAGGCCTCCGGGTCTCTGGTCAACCTTGAGAAGAGTCAAGCTCTGTGGACATTAGATACTGATCCCAGCTTTGATCTGCGGCAGTTTGCCAAAGCCTCCACCCATATTAAGATCCTAGGGGTTAAATTTGGGAGGGATGATAATGCCACGCTAAATTGGGAGGAGAAATTGGAAACCGGAAATGCAAAGGTTCAGCGATGGAAGAACTGGAGGCTGACCTACAGAGAAAGGGTCGCAATGTTGAAGACTTACCTGGTCCCTGTTTTCTTGTATGTCTCTGTCATTTTCCCTTTGCCAGAATCTTTCTCAGCGAGGCTCTTCAGCCTGTTCTTCCAGCTCTTGTGGGGGAATAGGTTGAACCTAATAAAGAGGGGAATAACGTACCTACGGTGGAGAGAGGGTGGACTGGATATGTTGAATCCAAGGGTTTTCTTTGACTCCTTGTTTCTAAAGGTAAATTTTGGGAACATGGACTCAAACAGTAGCTCCCTGTGGGTAAATAGTATCAGGTATTGGATATTGCCTTTTGCAGAATCTTGGGTGCGAGGCGGCAGTCTCAAGAGGAGGAGATGGACAGGTGATCACCTCCCCCAGTATCTGGACTACGGTCTGAAGTGTGTTAGGAGGTGGGGACTGGAGAAGTCTTACATTGAGAGGAGTACGAGAAGAGACATATATGCTCATGTATGTAGGACTTTCTTCTACTCTCCACTGGCCCTGAGAGATTGTGTCACCACCACCCTGCAGGAAAGCCTTAGGTTCCTAAACGGGAAACGACTTCCTCCTAAACTGTTTGATGTCACTTGGCTTTCACTGCATAGTCGTCTCTTTGTCAAGGGAAACCTGAAACATCTGAGTGTCTCTGATAGGAATTGTCCCCTTGGTTGTCAGCAGGAGGAGACTATGGAGCACTTTATATGTGATTGCTGGGGAGGGAGGAAGATCTGGGAGGAAGTGTCAGATAGTCTAAAAATCCCCAGACTGCGGACCCTAAAGTATCCTGACATAATCTATGGTGTTCCCTCCACTGTTAGTAACATCGACAGAGAGACGATGTACATTATCATAAGTGTTATCAAATACTATCATTGGCACATGAGAACCCGGGTGTCACTGCACAATGAGCTGTTCGATCACACCGCTGCGGCTGGTCAGGTTATGTCAGAACTCCGGTGGATAAAATCACTAGAAGTTGGAAGGGGTCAGAGAAACAATAAGTTATGGAGGAACATAAATTTCAGTTAGGAAATATGATGATATATATATTGTTTTGTTATTGTTTTGTTTGATTTTCTTCTCCATCCAGGTGTGGACACTTAAATTTATTTATGAATATGATCTGACTGTTTAGTACTTGGTGTGTATATAACCTAAGTGATTTGTGTTTTGTAATATTGGGTGATTTTTGTTTTTATTATTATTGTATTTATGTTTGATTTTATAATAAAAATTGCCCCTATGTACAAGAATATAACTACTATAATACTGCTCCTATGTACAAGAATATAACTACTATAACACTGCTCCTATGTACAAGAATATAACTACTATAACACTGCTCCTATGTACAAGAATATAACTACTATAATACTGCCCCCTATGTACAAGAATATAACTACTATAATACTGCCCCTATGTACAAGAATATAACTACTATAATACTGCCCCTATGTACAAGAAGTACAAGAATATAACTACTATAATACTGCTCCTACGTACAAGAATATAACTACTATAATACTGCCCCCTATGTACAAGAATATAACTACTACAATACTGCTCCTATGTACAAGAATATAACTACTATAATACTGCTCCTATATACAAGAATATAACTACTATAATACTGCCCCTATGTACAAGAATATAACTACTATAATACTGCCCCTATGTACAAGAATATAACTACTATAATACTGCTCCTATGTACAAGAATATAACTACTATAATACTGCCCCCTATGTACAAGAATATAACTAGTATAACACTGCCCCTATGTACAAGAATATAACTACTATAATACTGCTCCTATGTACAAGAATATAACTACTATAATACTGCCCCCTATGTACAAGAATATAACTACTATAATACTGCTCCTATGTACAAGAATATAACTACTATAATACTGCTCCTATGTACAAGAATATAACTACTATAATACTGCTCCTATATACAAGAATATAACTACTATAATACTGCCCCTTATGTGCAAGAATGTAACTACTATAATACTGCTCCTATGTACAAGCATATACCTACTATAATACTGCCACATGTACAAGAATATAACTACTATAATACTGCCCCCTATGTACAAGAATATAACTACTATAATACTGCCCCTATGTACAAGAATATAACTACTATAATACTGCCCCTATGTACAAGAAGTACAAGAATATAACTACTATAATACTGCTCCTACGTACAAGAATATAACTACTATAATACTGCCCCCTATGTACAAGAATATAACTACTATAATACTGCCCCTATGTACAAGAATATAACTACTACAATACTGCCCCTATGTACAAGAATATAACTACTATAATACTGCTCCTACGTACAAGAATATAACTACTATAATACTGCTCCTATGTACAAGAATATAACTACTATAATACTGCCCCTATGTACAAGAATATAACTACTATAATACTGCTCCTATATACAAGAATATAACTACTATAATACTGCCCCCTATGTACAAGAATATAACTACTATAATACTGCTCCTATGTACAAGAATATAACTACTATAATACTGCTCCTATGTACAAGAATATAACTACTATAATACTGCCCCCTATGTACAAGAATATAATTACTATAATACTGCCCCTATGTACAAGAATATAACTACTATAATACTGCTCCTATGTACAAGAATATAACTACTATAATACTGCCCCCTATGTACAAGAATATAACTACTATAATACTGCCCCTATGTACAAGAATATAACTACTATAACACTGCTCCTATGTACAAGAATATAACTACTATAATACTGCCCCCTATGTACAAGAATATAATTACTATAATACTGCCCCTATGTACAAGAATATAACTACTATAATACTGCCCCTATGTACAAGAAGTACAAGAATATAACTACTATAATACTGCTCCTACGTACAAGAATATAACTACTATAATACTGCCCCCTATGTACAAGAATATAACTACTATAATACTGCCCCTATGTACAAGAATATAACTACTACAATACTGCCCCTATGTACAAGAATATAACTACTATAATACTGCTCCTACGTACAAGAATATAACTACTATAATACTGCTCCTATGTACAAGAATGTAACTACTATAATACTGCCCCTATGTACAAGAATATAACTACTATAATACTGCTCCTATGTACAAGAATATAACTACTATAATACTGCTCCTATGTACAAGCATATAACTACTATAATACTGCTCCTATGTACAAGAATATAACTACTATAATACTGCCCCTATGTACAAGAATATAACTACTATAATACTGCTCCTATGTACAAGAATATAACTACTATAACACTGCTCCTATGTACAAGAATATAACTACTATAATACTGCCCCTATGTACAAGAATATAACTACTATAATACTGCCCCCTATGTACAAGAATATAACTACTATAATACTGCTCCTACGTACAAGAATATAACTACTATAATACTGCCCCCTATGTACAAGAATATAACTACTATAATACTGCCCCTATGTACAAGAATATAACTACTATAACACTGCTCCTATGTACAAGAATATAACTACTATAATACTGCCCCCTATGTACAAGAATATAACTACTATAATACTGCCCCTATGTACAAGAATATAACTACTATAATACTGCCCCTATGTACAAGAAGTACAAGAATATAACTACTATAATACTGCTCCTACGTACAAGAATATAACTACTATAATACTGCCCCCTATGTACAAGAATATAAATACTATAATACTGCTCCTATATACAAGAATATAACTACTATAATACTGCCCCTATGTACAAGAATATAACTACTATAATACTGCCCCTATGTACAAGAATATAACTACTATAATACTGCTCCTATGTACAAGAATATAACTACTATAATACTGCCCCCTATGTACAAGAATATAACTAGTATAACACTGCCCCTATGTACAAGAATATAACTACTATAATACTGCTCCTATGTACAAGAATATAACTACTATAATACTGCCCCCTATGTACAAGAATATAACTACTATAATACTGCTCCTATGTACAAGAATATAACTACTATAATACTGCTCCTATGTACAAGAATATAACTACTATAATACTGCTCCTATATACAAGAATATAACTACTATAATACTGCCCCTTATGTGCAAGAATATAACTACTATAATTCTGCTCCTATGTACAAGCATATAACTACTATAATACTGCTCCTATGTACAAGCATATAACTACTATAATACTGCCCCTATGTACAAGAATATAACTACTATAATACTGCTCCTATATACAAGAATATAACTACTATAATACTGCTCCTATGTACAAGAATATAACTACTATAATACTGCTCCTATGTACAAGCATATAACTACTATAATACTGCTCCTATGTACAAGAATATAACTACTATAATACTGCCCCTATGTACAAGAATATAACTACTATAATACTGCTCCTATGTACAAGAATATAACTACTATAACACTGCTCCTATGTACAAGAATATAACTACTATAATACTGCCCCTATGTACAAGAATATAACTACTATAATACTGCCCCCTATGTACAAGAATATAACTACTATAATACTGCTCCTACGTACAAGAATATAACTACTATAATACTGCCCCCTATGTACAAGAATATAACTACTATAATACTGCCCCTATGTACAAGAATATAACTACTATAACACTGCTCCTATGTACAAGAATATAACTACTATAATACTGCCCCCTATGTACAAGAATATAACTACTATAATACTGCCCCTATGTACAAGAATATAACTACTATAATACTGCCCCTATGTACAAGAAGTACAAGAATATAACTACTATAATACTGCTCCTACGTACAAGAATATAACTACTATAATACTGCCCCCTATGTACAAGAATATAACTACTACAATACTGCTCCTATGTACAAGAATATAAATACTATAATACTGCTCCTATATACAAGAATATAACTACTATAATACTGCCCCTATGTACAAGAATATAACTACTATAATACTGCCCCTATGTACAAGAATATAACTACTATAATACTGCTCCTATGTACAAGAATATAACTACTATAATACTGCCCCCTATGTACAAGAATATAACTAGTATAACACTGCCCCTATGTACAAGAATATAACTACTATAATACTGCTCCTATGTACAAGAATATAACTACTATAATACTGCCCCCTATGTACAAGAATATAACTACTATAATACTGCTCCTATGTACAAGAATATAACTACTATAATACTGCTCCTATGTACAAGAATATAACTACTATAATACTGCTCCTATATACAAGAATATAACTACTATAATACTGCCCCTTATGTGCAAGAATATAACTACTATAATTCTGCTCCTATGTACAAGCATATAACTACTATAATACTGCTCCTATGTACAAGCATATAACTACTATAATACTGCCCCTATGTACAAGAATATAACTACTATAATACTGCTCCTATATACAAGAATATAACTACTATAATACTGCTCCTATGTACAAGAATATAACTACTATAATACTGCTCCTATGTACAAGAATATAACTACTATAATACTGCCCCTATGTACAAGAATATAACTACTATAATACTGCTCCTATGTACAAGAATATAACTACTATAATACTGCCACATGTACAAGAATATAACTACTATAATACTGCCCCTATGTACAAGAATATAACTACTATAACACTGCTCCTATGTACAAGAATATAACTACTATAATACTGCCCCCTATGTACAAGAATATAACTACTATAATACTGCCCCTATGTACAAGAATATAACTACTATAATGCTGCTCCTATGTACAAGAATATAACTACTATAATACTGCCCCCTATGTACAAGAATATAACTACTATAACACTGCTCCTATGTACAAGAATATAACTACTATAATACTGCTCCTATGTACAAGAATATAACTACTATAATACTGCCCCTATGTACAAGAATATAACTACTATAATACTGCCCCTATGTACAAGAATATAACTACTATAATACTGCTCCTATGTGCAAGAATATGACTACTATAATACTGCCACATGTACAAGAATATAACTACTATAATACTGCCCCTATGTACAAGAATATAACTACTATAATACTGCTCCTATGTACAAGGATATAACTACTATAATACTGCCCCCTATGTACAAGAATATAACTACTATAATACTGCTCCTATGTACAAGAATATAACTACTATAATACTGCCCCCTATGTACAAGAATATAACTACTATAATACTGCTCCTATGTGCAAGAATATAACTACTATAATACTGCCACATGTACAAGAATATAACTACTATAATACTGCTCCTATGTACAAGAATATAACTACTATAATACTGCCCCCTATGTACAAGAATATAACTACTATAATACTGCTCCTATGTGCAAGAATATAACTACTATAATACTGCCACATGTACAAGAATATAACTACTATAATACTGCTCCTTATGTACAAATATATAAGTAGTCTCTTAGGCTACGTTCACATTTGCGGTGTGCGCCGCAGCGTCGCCGCCGCAACGCACAGCGCAAATGTGAACACATGCACAACGCTGCTTTTTGCGCCGCATGCGTCCTTTTTTCCATTGATTTTGGACGCAGCAAAAATGCAACTTGCTGCGTCCTCTGCGCCCCGACGCGGGCGCCGCAGGGACGCATGCGGCGCAAAAAGCAAGTGCACCGCATGTCCATGCGCCCCCATGTTAAATATAGGGGCGCATGATGCATGCGGCGCCGCTGCGGCGCCCGACGCTGCGGCGCTAGCCGCAAATGTGAACGTAGCCTTAGCAGATGCTGACTATATTCATACCTGGACTCATGTCTTTATTTGCCGATTGTAGGACACATACGATTGATATTTCTAGATGGAGATCTTACCTGCCTCAAAAAGAAAAGGTTCTTGGATAACTCAACTGAAATGCTGCAGAATCACTAATATATAGCGCAGCACAGTCCAGAATATTTTATTTCACATATTGATACAAGTAGGACATCTTACGACTGAAAAGATCAGACCGCAGTGTGCTTGGAGCGTGGAGGACTGTCAGTGGTGCCAGTGATGGGGCAATAATTTTCATCCACTTCAATTATCAAAAGTAAGAAATGAAAGAAACTGCCAAATGGCATTGATATGAGATTAAATCTCTGCTTGCTGACACTGAATGGGAATTATTTTTCCCCATTTATTACTTTTCACAGCTCAGTGTTTGCTCCAACTGTGCGCCGTCCACACAATCCTCTGTGAGCTCAGCACATACAATGCTCTGTGAGCTCAGCACATACAATGCTCTGTGAGCTCAGCACATACAATGCTCTGTGAGCTCAGCACATACAATGCTCTGTGAGCTCAGCACATACAATGCTCTGCGGGCTCAGCACATACAATGCTCTGCGAGCTCAGCATATACAATGCTCTATGAGCCCAGCATATACAATGCTCTGTGAGCTCAGCATATACAATGCTCTGTGAGCTCAGCACATACAATGCTCTGTGGGCTCAGCACATACAATGCTCTGTGGGCTCAGCACATACAATGCTCTGTGGGCTCAGCACATACAATGCTCTGCGAGCTCAGCACATACAATGCTCTGCGAGCTCAGCACATACAATGCTCTGCGAGCTCAGCATATACAATGCTCTGTGAGCTCAGCACATACAATGCTCTGCGGGCTCAGCACATACAATGCTCTGCGAGCTCAGCATATACAATGCTCTATGAGCCCAGCATATACAATGCTCTGTGAGCTCAGCATATACAATGCTCTGTGAGCTCAGCACATACAATGCTCTGTGGGCTCAGCACATACAATGCTCTGTGGGCTCAGCACATACAATGCTCTGTGGGCTCAGCACATACAATGCTCTGCGAGCTCAGCACATACAATGCTCTGCGAGCTCAGCACATACAATGCTCTGCGAGCTCAGCATATACAATGCTCTGTGAGCTCAGCACATACAATGCTCTGTGGACTCAGCACATACAATGCTCTGCGAGCTCAGCATATACAATGCTCTGTGAGCTCAGCACATACAATGCTCTGTGGGCTCAGCACATACAATGCTCTGTGAGCTCAGCACATACAATGCTCTGCGAGCCCAGCACATACAATGCTCTGCGAGCTCAGCACATACAATGCTCTGTGAGCTCAGCACATATAATGCTCTGTGAGCTCAGCACATACAATGCTCTGTGAGCTCAGCACATACAATGCTCTGTGAGCTCAGCACATACAATGCTCTGTGAGCTCAGCACATACAATGCTCTGTGAGCTCAGCACATACAATGCTCTGTGAGCTCAGCACATACAATGCTCTGTGGGCTCAGCACATACAATGCTCTGTGAGCTTAGCATACACAATGCTCTGTAAGCTCAGCATATACAATGCTCTATGATCTCTTCACATACAATGCTCTATGATCTCTTCATATACAATGCTCTGTGAGCTCAGGACATCGGCAGCACAAATCTATTTCCTGTTCTGAGAGTTTTGTTACAATGTATCAGAAAACTATAACGTAGAATGTAATTTCCTCTGAGAACATCCGCCCTGCGTTCAGGTGCATTGATGACGGGGCGTCTTCTGCGCCTTTGAGATCTTTCGGCAGATTAGCATCCGAGCCGAGACCAAAACATCTATTGACAGGCACGAAGTCTAGAATCTGGCAGGACGCTCGCAGACATGGCGGAATCCGCGCTCCGGGGCGTCTTGTCAACAATAATCATTGCCAAACTAGGCACAAATACTACGAAATTAAGGGGTGGGGGATGGGGGGCACGGACTGACCGCTGCCGGCTACACATCCCGAATCCCCGGCATAATGGAGGATTACACACATCACGTCAGTGATAGGAAGCAACGAGCTGCAATTGTCATCCCGAAATTATTCTTTCTCTCTTTTTTTTCTGTATGGATGGAAACATCAAAGGTGCGCAGCGCTATGACTGATCCTCATTATCCTCCCCGGAGAGGTCGGACACAGCATTCAGGTTGCCAATCCTATTATTTCATTATTATATTTATTTTTCATTTCAAACACATCTGTTGGTCACTATAACAATGCTCTAACTTAAAGTGAAAAATGATTACGGTACTTTATGTATTTTTATATAATTTTTTTATTTAGTTTTTATCCTTTTATTATTATTTACAGATTTTTATTTCACTTTTTTTCTATTACCTTTTTTATACTTGATGTTTAAACATTTTTGCATCTTTGCAAATCTTTTTTTTATACAGATAAAAAAATTTAATTCAGCAAAAAAAATTCAGATTCGCCGGAATCCAATTTTTTTTTCAGTTGGCGCAAAAGAAGCAAAATCGTACCCGGCCACGGCGGCCAGCATTAGTGCTTGGTTCACTTTAGTCACGGAAAGTTGTTCAAAAGAGTAAGAAGCTTCCATCATCAGTATCTGGTGACTGCCCATCTCCTCCATCATCAGTATCTGGTGACCACCCGTCTCCTCCATCATCAGTATCTGGTGACCGCCCATCTCCTCCATCATCAGTATCTGGTGACCGCCCGTCTCCTCCATCATTAGTATCTGGTGACCACCCGTCTCCTCCATCATCGGTATCTGGTGACCGCCCGTCTCCTCCATCATCAGTATCTGGTGACCGCCCATCTCCTCCATCATCAGTATCTGGTGACCGCCCGTCTCCTCCATCATTAGTATCTGGTGACCACCCGTCTCCTCCATCATCAGTATCTGGTGACCGCCCATCTCCTCCATCATCAGTATCTGGTGACCGCCCGTCTCCTCCATCATTAGTATCTGGTGACCACCCGTCTCCTCCATCATCGGTATCTGGTGACCGCCCGTCTCCTCCATCATCAGTATCTGGTGACCGCCCATCTCCTCCATCATCAGTATCTGGTGACCGCCCGTCTCCTCCATCATTAGTATCTGGTGACCACCCGTCTCCTCCATCATCATTATCTGGTGACCACCCGTCTCCTCCATCATCAGTATCTGGTGACCGCCCGTCTCCTCCATCATCAGTATCTGGTAACCACCCGTCTCCTCCATCATCAGTATCTGGTGACCGCCCGTCTCCTACATCATCAGTATCTGGTGACCGCCCGTCTCCTCCATCATTAGTATCTGGTGACCACCCGTCTCCTCCATCATCATTATCTGGTGACCGCCTGTCTCCTCCATCATCATTATCTGGTGACCGCCCGTCTCCTCCATCATCAGTATCTGGTAACCACCCGTCTCCTCCATCATCAGTATCTGGTGACCGCCCGTCTCCTACATCATCAGTATCTGGTGACCGCCCGTCTCCTCCATCATCAGTACCTGGTGACCGCCCGTCTCCTCCATCAGTATCTGGTGACCGCCCGTCTCCTCCATCATCATTATCTGGTGACCGCCTGTCTCCTCCATCATCATTATCTGGTGACCGCCTGTCACCTCCATCATCATTATCTGGTGACCGCCCGTCTCCTCCATCATCAGTATCTGGTGACCGCCCGTCTCCTCCATCATCAGTACCTGGTGACCGCCCGTCTCCTCCATCAGTATCTGGTGACCGCCCGTCTCCTCCATCATCATTATCTGGTGACCGCCTGTCACCTCCATCATCATTATCTGGTGACCGCCCGTCTCCTCCATCATCAGTATCTGGTGACCACCCGTCTCCTCCATCATCAGTATCTGGTGACCGTCCGTCTCCTCCATCATCAGTATCTGGTGACCGCCCGTCTCCTCCATCATCAGTATCTGGTGACCGCCCGTCTCCTCCATCATCAGGATCTGGTGACCGCCCGTCTCCTCCATCATCAGTATCTGGTGACCGCCCGTCTCCTCCATCAGTATCTGGTGACCGCCCGTCACCTCCATCATCAGTATCTGGTTGCGCCTCCACCACTTCTCACTTGTACACAGGTTATGGAGGATCTCTGCAGGAGGTTGCTCCAAACATCTTGGAGACCTGACCTCCGATCTCCTGTGATTGAGTCTTGCACGGTCCTTTTGCCTCTTCAGTTGATTCCAGAAAGACTGGATATCAAAGTGTTTTATTACTGAAACATCGACCACTGCTGACGGAAGCCTATGGCTCCGTAAATTTTATATTAAAGCGGTGGTCCAAAAGTAACATCTATTTTCATCTTAAATGTCCTAAATGTCTATTTATTGTCATTATCTAATCTCTTTTCCAATTTACTTTTTATTAAAAATTCCCTCTCTTTCCCTCACTACTATCAATCTGAATTATATTTTTTACCTACTTTCTCTTTGATAACACTTTGTTTTGGGAACCCCCCAGTGCATGATGGGATACTCAAATGACTCATCATCAGGGGTAGCACCGCAGCCTCTGCCCCCACCCTAAAACGAAGTGTCATCAGTAATGTAGACTCTGCTCTACTGAGCATTTGTCAGTTGTCAATTCTGATGCTCAGTAGGATCTTGTCACTGTCAATTATGCGCAGTGACAGTGCGCTCGCTCACTGGATCTGATGAGAAGTGACCAGCTGGAAATGAAGCGCACTGTCATTGCACATTGTAAGGGGAAGGCCCAATGAGCAGAGACAAGTGTCGTAGGGCTGGTCTCTGCTTGTTCTGAAAACCATGTAATCTCGTTACAATGCGTACTGACGGTGCACTCTATTGTCAGCTTCTCATCCCCTGAAACTGACGTCAAAATTTTTCTAACCAAGAAAACCACGCACCAATTGCACCAGGAGGAAATCATTGAGCTCCTCTGGATATCCGAGCTGCAGCTGAACAAAGTTTGTCCATTTGTCGGATTTAGGATCCATGATGGAGAGCTCGGAGCATCTACCCTTCCCTCTGATCGCTGCTATCGGGAGCCAGGAGCCATTTGTCTGTGGATCCTGCGCATTTCTGAGCTTTTATGCCTGTCCTGGGAATACAATGATGGAACTCACATTTTTATGATCTTTCTTGCTGTGTAAACAGATACTGTATTCACTCGACGTTTTATGAAATCTTATTTCCGGGGTTCTTAGTCCAGATAGTAACGTAGAGTAAAGTCATCCTTAAACGGGTCATCCAGGAGAAGAAAAACAAGTTTTCCTTAGAAAAACAGCTCCGTATTGAATGTGTGTGATAAAGCAACTCAGCCCGAATGTGCTTCATTACAGCCGAGCTGCAGCACCAGACACCACCTGTAGACCGGTACAGTACATGGTTACTGTGCGTTCGAATGCTTGTCATGTATTACTGCAATTCCACTAGAGTGGTCTGCCCTAGACCACCAGGTATACTACCACTGCCCCTTACTAACTTACACCACCAGGGATGCTACCATTTACCCCTTACTAACCTAGACCACCAGGGATGCTACCATTTACCCCTTACTAATCTAGACCACCAGGGATGCTACCATTTACCCCTTATTAATCTAGACCACCAGGGATGCTACCATTTACCCCTTATTAATCTAGACCACCAGGGATGCTACCATTTACCCCTTACTAATCTAGACAACCAGGGATGCTACCATTTACCCCTTACTAACCTAGACCACCAGGGATGCTACCATTTACCCCTTATTAATCTAGACCACCAGGGATGCTACCATTTACCCCTTACTAATCTAGACAACCAGGGATGCTACCATTTACCCCTTACTAACCTAGACCACCAGGTATGCTACCATTTACCCCTTACTAATCTAGACCACCAGGGATGCTACCATTTACCCCTTACTAATCTAGACAACCAGGGATGCTACCATTTACCCCTTACTAATCTAGACAACCAGGGATGCTACCATTTACCCCTTACTAATCTAGACCACCAGGGATGCTACCATTTACCCCTTACTAACCTAGACCACCAGAGATGCTACAATTTACCCCTTACTAATCTAGACCACCAGGGATGCTACCATTTACCCCTTACTAATCTAGACCACCAGGGATGCTACCATTTACCCCTTACTAACCTAGACCACCAGGGATGCTACCATTTACCCCTCACTAACCTAGACCACCAGGGATGCTACCATTTACCCCTTACTAATCTAGACCACCAGGGATGCTACCATTTACCCCTTACTAACCTAGACCACCAGAGATGCTACAATTTACCCCTTACTAATCTAGACCACCAGGGATGCTACCATTTACCCCTTACTAATCTAGACCACCAGGGATGCTATCATTTACCCCTTACTAACCTAGACCACCAGGGATGCTACCATTTACCCCTTACTAACCTAGACCACCAGGGATGCTACCATTTACCCCTTACTAATCTAGACCACCAGGGATGCTACCATTTACCCCTTACTAATCTAGACGACCAGGGATGCTACCATTTACCCCTTACTAATCTAGACCACCAGGGATGCTACCATTTACCCCTTACTAATCTAGACCACCAGGGATGCTACCATTTACCCCTTACTAATCTAGACGACCAGGGATGCTACCATTTACCCCTTACTAATCTAGACCACCAGGGATGCTACCATTTACCCCTTATTAATCTAGACGACCAGGGATGCTACCATTTACCCCTTACTAATCTAGACCACCAGGGATGCTACAATTTACCCCTTACTAACCTAGACCACCAGGGATGCTACCATTTACCCCTTACTAATCTAGACCACCAGGGATGCTACCACTGCCCCTTACTAACTTACACCACCGGGGATGCTACCATTTACCCCTTACTAATCTAGACCACCAGGTATGCTACCATTTACCCCTTACTAACCTAGACCACCAGGGATGCTACCATTTACCCCTTACTAACCTAGACCATCAGGGATGCTACCATTTACCCCCTACTAATCTAGACCACCGGGGATGCTATCATTCACCCCTTACTAAACTAAACCACCAGGGATGCTACCATTTACCCCTTACTAATCTAGACCACCAGGGATGCTACCATTTACCCCTTACTAATCTAGACCACCAGGGATGCTACCATTCACCCCTTACTAACCTAGACCACAAGGTATGCTATAATTCACCCTTTAGTAACCTAGACCACAAGGTATGCTATAATTCACCCTTTAGTAACCTAGACCACCGGGGATGCTATCATTTACCCCTTACTTAACTAGACCTCCGGGGATGCTATAATTCACCCCTTACTAATCTAGTCCACCAGGGATGCTACAATTCACCCCTTACTAATCTAGACCACCAGGGATGCTACCATATATATATATATATATATATATATATATATACACTCGCCGGCCACTTTATTAGGTACACCATGCTAGTAACGGGTTGGACCCCTTTTGCCTTCAGAACTGCCTCAATTCTTCGTGGCATAGATTCAACAAGGTGCTGGAAGCATTCCTCAGAGATTTTGGTCCATATTGACATGATGGCATCACACAGTTGCCGCAGATTTGTCGGCTGCACATCCCAAAGATGCTCCATACAAGGCAGGATGGATCCATGCTTTCATGTTGTTTACGCCAAATTCTGACCCTACCATCCGAATGTCGCAGCAGAAATCGAGACTCATCAGACCAAGCAACGTTTTTCCAATCTTCTACTGTCCAATTTCGATGAGCTTGTACAAATTGTAGCCTCAGTTTCCTGTTCTTAGCTGAAAGGAGTGGTACCCGGTGTGGTCTTCTGCTGCTGTAGCCCATCTGCCTCAAAGTTCGACGCACTGTGCGTTCAGAGATGCTCTTAGGCCTACCTTGGTTGTAACGGGTGGCGATTTGAGTCACTGTTGCCTTTCTATCAGCTCGAACCAGTCTGCCCATTCTCCTCTGACCTCTGGCATCAACAAGGCATTTCCGCCCACAGAACTGCCGCTCACTGGATTTTTTTTCTTTTTCGGACCATTCTCTGTAAACCCTAGAGATGGTTGTGCGTGAAAATCCCAGTAGATCAGCAGTTTCTGAAATACTCAGACCAGCCCTTCTGGCACCAACAACCATGCCACGTTCAAAGGCACTCAAATCACCTTTCTTCCCCATACTGATGCTCGGTTTGAACTGCAGGAGATTGTCTTGACCATGTCTACATGCCTAAATGCACTGAGTTGCCGCCATGTGATTGGCTGATTAGAAATTAAGTGTTAACAAGAAGTTGGACAGGTGTACCTAATAAAGTGGCCAGTGAGTGTATATATATATATATATATATATATATATATATATATATATATATATACTCCTTAATGCACTATTCAACCCTTACTGTCCCAGTTTGCCAGAAGACTAAAATTAACCACATAATTCCCAAGATCACAATAGATGTAATTAATTATTCATTAACCCCTTATTAATTACATCATCAGGGAGGGACTATTCACTTTTTCCAGCCCCATGTCACCAATCATGTTACCATTCACCCCATAATGCCCTGGATTCCTCTAGTTTTGACCATTATACTTTTACATTACATTACCAGGAATATTGTCAAAGTCCTAGACCACCTCTACATCTCCTCTGACCACCAAGGATTTTGACATTGATATCTTCGTTACACAAGAGCATCCTGGATGGTGGCATTTACTATTCACCCCTTACTGCCCCAGATCGCCAGGGATGCTACTACTCACACCTTATTGCCATATTTTACCAGGAATGCTACCACTAACCCATGAGGGATTTTGACATCGACCCCTTCCATACATTAGATCACCAAGGATGGTGGCATTGACCTCGTAGCTACTGTAGACCACTACTGATTTTATTCACAGCTCTTCTAGAAAACAAGACTTTCCAAGAATAAAGTTATCATTTGAAACCAATATACTAAGACTTCACCACCTTTTTGATTTGGCCAGTTTTGAGGACTCTGCGGTGATTTACAGAAGAACCTAAAATTCTACCATCCATGGGGTTAGCTCCAGGTTGGTTGACCATTGCCTTTTGGGTTACCACCTTTGGGTTTCCGGAGAAGACCTTCTTTGAGTCATAGATTTCTTTAGCACATTTTCTATGGACGTTCTTGATAAACTTCTCCCTTCATCCCTATGTCATCCACTAGTTAAACCACATAGTAGACCGGATCCATAAAAGGTTTATGTTGCATGACGTATTGAATATGCATCTCCTATAAAATGGTTCAGCGGCCAAGAGGGCTACAATGATGATAAGATGAATGCTTTACAAGGTATATTTTCATTGGTATTGTTAATGAGCCCGAAGAGTAGTGTAGAGTGAAATGCTAATTGCCGGTTGCCAGGAAAAAGGTTACTTGTAAAAATATTCGTAGAATTTCTGCCATCATTACAATCGTTTATTGCTGCTGTACATCTCCGGAAGGTAAAAAAAATAATAAATGGAAACCTGTCATTTATTCTTATTACAAACCAGATCCAAATATAGTAGCGTCTCTCTAAAAACTGGAGCTTGGACTACTTATTATCGAGCCGACGTCTTCCAGGAAAAAGTTTCCGTGGGCTGCCGTACTGTTAGAATTCAATTTAGTTTCTGGTCCGTTCGGCTCTTGGCAGGGCGGCACTTGAAGCTGAGATAATGAGTATCAGAAATAAGGGATGCCAGACATGTATAGGAAGGAGGTAAAAGATAAGTATACCAGGACTGCTTCTTATGTAAGAGGAAGAGGGGAAGAACTTTTTGATTTCGAGAATAGTTGGGCAGAAGAAGCCTGGTTCTTGCGTTGTAGACCAACCTAAGAGTTTAGAGAAACAAAAGAGCAGGTACGTAGGCTTGTAAGGTTAAAGATTGCATTAAAAAGGAAACCTATTTCAGGATATATCTGTAATCTTAAGGTACGGCTAGTTTTAGAGCTTCAGAACTTTGGGCAAAAGACTTTTGGTGGCACATGGCATCTCCATAGCTTCCAATGGAGCATTCCACTCGTTTTTATCCTTTGTCGGAGCCATACAAAAAAATCAGAAGTATAGAGACATACAGTAAGACCATTAGGTGCCGATTAAAACTCTTTACAACTTGGAGGTTGGAGCCACTCTAGCCAATCAAGTGACAATATTGAAGGTCTAAAGGGTAAAGAGCACCCATAGTCATGAGGTATGATGCTCATTTCAAGCCAGATATTGCCGCCTTTTTCCTACAGGTCTTCACTGTTGGAGGTGGATCCTCTAAGCCCTAGGGGTGGGTGAGCACATGGACCTCGGGTGTTGATGCAGCCAGCAGGAAGACACGTGGGCGGCGAGAAGTTGGTACCCACAGGAATCTCAGGAGCAGCAGGATGGATGGAGTGGAACCCAGTAGAAATGAATGCAAGTTGAAAAACACAGAAAGCACAGGTAATGGAGCTAACCAAGGATGGATACTAGAGTCTCAATCCCAAGACTCAGGAGTGTATCTAAATGGGCCATAAATAGGTCTAGGGAGATTACTCCATTTATCCACACCAGGGAACCTGCAAAACCTAATGTGGAGCCCAACAGAGGGCAGTGGACCCAGGGGAAGAAAACAAAGCACAGGATACTCGGAACAGATGTGTAACATCCATAAGTGAAGGATGCAAAAATAATCATCCAGATATTTGTGATCCAGGGCCAGAAGTGGTCTGCACTTGTCGGGAGCTATGGGAGGCGAGACACAGCACAGAATATTGAGGGTCAATTAGTGCCTCATGCACGTATGCAGGATTCCTACGTCAGTGTATTAGCTTATGTGAACTGAGCTTCTATCCGTTTCGCTATTTTGTCAATAGCTCGCTGACCTTAGGTTAGCTTTCTGTCTTTTTGCCTTGAGATAAATATTAGTTTCTATTCACATTTTAATATATGTCTATTAAAAGTTACATTTTAGTTTTTCTAACTTTAGTGCTTTTTTGGTCAATACTTATGAGTCGGGAGTTATTAGTGATTTTTGGGTACCTCCCCTTGAATCCACATTTGCTTGACTAGAGATTTGCAGGTCCTAACAACCTGAGGTGCTACCACATGGGCTTCCCCATAATTCCTTGCAGCTATCACATCGAATATCTGTGCTGCCAGGTGATGAAGAAACGTCAAAGCATATGTTTTTTTAATCCTGAAGAAGGAGTGGGCTACACTTCGAAACGCGTAGAAAAATAAAAAAAAAATTGTTTTTGCATTATCTCCGGCATTTGATGTGTCTTCATCACCTGGCAGCCCGGATACAGACCACAAACTTTAAATTTTTTAAATGGAATATATTGGACATCACATGCTTCAGTCAGAATAGGATGATGTTACCTCTGACAGTGACAGAATCAGTTTCAATCAGTATGATGCACAGAATGGTCTGCCTGGTCACGAATGACTAAAAGGAATTCTTTTTGGATGTTTTTCTGTGTATAAAATTTTTAACAAAGTCTGCCAGTGCATTTTGTTATTACGTGGGCTGCTGGTTACTACCAGGTTACTATAGATATTTAGGGTGCAGTCACTTTGACATTACTAAGGCTGTGATTGAGTTAGAAAGATTGAAAGGCGTTGGATACAGTAGTATAAAACCACAAAGTATTATACGTGTCTTTCAAGGGCACTTGGAGTACATACAATTCTTCACTGTGAATCAAATTTTTTGAAAAATTAGTACTTGAATCTCAAAAGATATGATCATCTCTAGTGATGACACATAGGCGCTACTACTTCTATCCAATCAAAGGACAACAATGAAGGCTCGAAAGGCTATGGAGAACTAATCTAATTTGGAGGTTGTGAAGATCTGTTTTACATCTATGGGAGTGATGTTTCATCCTCGGGACACAAACAGAGTCACCTTTTGGTACCTTCTTCTCACTGACCACCACAAGTACCGGATACAAAACAATACTTAACCAGAAATTTACGATCCACTGTTGGGTTGTAGCCACCATGTATTGAATCTCAGCCATCACACAATTAGGGGTAACATGGACGTGCTACTACAACTTCTATCCAAACAAGTGACAACCCTGGAGGAGCAGTTGGAAAAATTCACTCTACTACATCATTCACCTTACTAGGAAAGAAGGATGCTCATCATGACTAACGGGTCGCGTGACCCACTGACCAGTTTTTCTCAATGGATAAGTAGACCCTTGTCTTTCATTTTGCCAATGAAAAACATTTATGTAGATTTGATATAATTGTCTGGAGTGGGAGGTCTTATGACTGGAGCCCTTATTGGTTCTGAGAACAAGGGTGGTCTTACACCCAACAAAGACTTATCCTCCAATATGGTCTACGTAGGGTACAGTAGATATAGAAAAGGCTCGTTGGGTTGTTTCCACATCTACTACATACTTCATTGAAGAGATACAGCCCATGTGAAACCCCATGTGTCCAAGAAAGAAACCCAACCCAAACTGGAGTCTCCCTTCTTCCTCCCCGTTTCTTGGGCCTACTATTACATGATTGTATTATGACTTAGACCCTCAATAACCTCAACAATGGGGGTGCCCAATCTTATCGGATAAGTAGCATCACACGTATGGCCTTCCTTCGTTACAGTGAACTAGAGTCTTTTTTATTGAAATGAGGGCTTTGTACCCCGTTATCGGCATTGGTCAAGCCCCCCCCCACCCCATTGCCATCAGTCAGGCTTTTATACGTCTATTGTGGGAAAGATCCTTGGCTTCAGCAGAAAATACTTCACATCTATAGATGTTTGCACATTTTCACAGGTAGTTTCGGAATATATAGAAACAAGTTAAAAAGTCAAAAATCGACGAGTAGAAACCGATGAAGGCGGCGGTGTCGGCGGATCAGCGGAGACATTTTGGGGAGGTTTACTAATAATATATGCATAGTTAGAGCAGGTAATTAACAAACAAGGAGAGAGGGAAACATGTCAGTGATTATTCTAAATTTAGCAAAGCAAACCACAGAGGATAATGACTGTGACCTTCTCCGACGCCGGATGATGAAGAAAAGCAGAATTTCAAATTATGAAGTTTTTCTTTCTTGATTTTAATGTAATTTTTTTTCCCAGTATGGAATTATGCGAAAATTCATATTTCATGATCTGCTGTAGAAATGTTGCTATGAAGGCAAATGTCCTAAAGGGAACCCAAAAATGGCAGGCGCCTTTCTCCCTAAACGTCAATTTAACCCCTTCACCCCGGGCCATTTTCCATTTTCTTGTTTTCATTTTTTCCTCCCCCTACTTCCCCCCTACTTCCAAGAGCCCTAACTTTTATTTCTTCATCACTATAGCTGTATGAGGTCTTGTTTTTTTGCGGGACGAGTTGTTCTTTAGAATGTCACCATTTATTTCACCATATAGTTTACTGGAAAATGGGAAGAAAATTCCAAGTGCGGTGAAATTGCAAAAAAAAAAATGCAATTCCACAACTGTTGTTTGCTTTTTTTTTATTTACCGTGTTCACTATAAGGTAAAATAATAATAAACAATAATAAATAATAATTCTCCTGGTCAGTCTGAGTACACAGATACCAAATATATATACGGTAAGTGTTTTTATATATGGGGGTAAAAAAATTTGGAAATTTATAAGAATATTTTTTTTTTTTTTGCTTTCGTCAGCACTTTCGGAGACCCGTCCATTTTTCAGGATCTGTTTACATTTTTTTTTATTTCTGTAATTTTAGAATTTGATGGATTTAATTTTTATGGACACGATAAGACCAAAAACCTATTTTTTTTTATTTATTTATTTTTTTTTTGGGGGGGGGTATTTCTTCATTTTTTATTTTTGAAAAGTGATTTTACACTATTTTTTAAATTTGTTTTTGCATATTTTTAAACTTTCTTTTAAATTAAATTTTACTTTACTTTTTAGTGCCCCTAGGGGTATTTTAAACGGTGATTTCTTGTGTTAGTCGATGCAATACTTGAGTATTGCAACCTATAGAACAATTACAAGCTGGACTTCACTGGTGCACCAAGATGACAGCGATATCCGTCTTCAGTCGGTCCCCTGGCTGCAATGGAGACCCATCGGTGCTGAAATCCCCTTTGATAAGGGCCAGGGAGGGTTTCGGCACAAGGTCATGACGCATTGACATCACAACATGCACCATGACCTAGGGCGCACATGTGCCAAAAGTCAAAGCCAAAAGTCCCGGTCAAGTGTGTGAGATCTGGGGATTTAAGGGTGAGCGGCAGTGATCTGAAGATGCGGGTGGACTTGACGGGTGAAGAGGAGCCATAGAGGTGACAATAATTTTTTTTACAAATTATTACATATTACGCTATGAAAGACCCCAGACTATAATAAAGGACATTACATTTGTGGAGGCAAAGAATAGAATTTCCAGGGGGTAAAACGCCCAAACTGGAAAATTTTGAATTTTTCTTGAAGCGCTCATCTCTACTGGTAACCCAACGTTACAGCGCCACATGTGGCTGCCTTGGGTATTGCAGCTTCATTCTAGGTCTATATTGAGAATCCTATTTAATTTTACCAAGGACTCGCCCAATTTATCTCTACCTCTACACGTGCACCAAACTATACTGCACAGATAGGGAAGACGAAAGTGCCGCCTTCGAGACCTGACCCCCATTGTCTCCATTACATTAAATGATTGCGTCTTCTGTGTCTCCAACGGATTCCTCTTATTTGTAGTATTTATATGTTTCGATGCAGATTTCCCCCAGGGCCTGGGAGAACAGTAAATGCTTGCACACCCTGCCCAATTATCCCACTGGCCGCCCTTATGGAATACATCATGGCAAGTTTCAGCAAGTTACAAGGTTTTTATTTTTTTCTCCTCCGACAACGGAGAAAATGATGATGTCTGCAAAGAGTTTTACTCTATGAAATGATCACCTTCGGGCACAATTTTATTCAGCCATTCATTACATTTATAAGGGAAACGTTCAAAGAGATTGTAAAATGCGCCATAATGTCCACGAGACCGCAATGTCAGAATCAAGAAAAAAAAAAAAGCTTTACGAGGTGACAAAGGAAGGTAAATTATGCATTTATTACATTATACTACTGTTTATGACAGTGCACCATGGTGGAGCTCGCTCAATGCAGACACTGAAGCAGCAGGGAATGCCCGAGATGTGAAGTTGGTTTATGGCCATATCCACATCATGTTGCTGGATCCGACGGACTCATTTTATGCTCTTTCTGACCTCACTTTTTGTCTGTGTCCACCTTTTTGACCAACTAAAAAAGGCAGACACCAATGAAAATGTGGTCAGACAGAACAGAAAGTGACTCTGTCTCCGTTATGAACATCAATGGCCCCATTGGCAGATAAGCCCCAATCTCGTTTTTTAAGGTTTCAGATGAAAGCCCAGACGGAACCATTGACGTGCCGAAAATGTGATGTGAACCAGGACTAAAAAGAGGTAATTGGTGAAAAAAAATCCACCATCCTTTCACACAAAGCAGAAGTGTAATGCAAGTGCGGAGCAGCTGCGCTCAGCCACCACCAATGGGAAAAAAGGGTAGCACTTACTGTGTAGCACTTTGCTGCAGAAGTGCAGGCCACCACCAGGAGGCGGCAGAGTAGTCAGACAGGTCAATGTCAGCAACAAACAGGGAGATGAAGTACCAGAGGTCACAGCAAAGCACGAGGTCAGAGACGGGCCAAAAGTCAGAGCCAGATGGGAACGCGGTATCCAAAACGTGAGGCGGAAAGAGGAGTCAAGATACAAGTCAGAAAGTCAAAAGTCGGTCGGGGAACGCAGTACCAAAGACAGAAAAACCGGAGGCGGAGTTCAGAGTTCAAGCCGAGTCATACACTGTAGGGAAATCACCCAACGTACACAGAGTCAGGGATAGGGAACAGGTCAGATACACACACATGGGAAGACAGAGGCAGAAAGATCACGAGTGTATACGGATCAGCTGCTCCAGCCAAGGACCAGAACTATCACTGACAAAGGCTACCAAAAAATAGCACCAATAAATAGCCACCCAAGAACCAAAGAGAAGCAGGAAAAGTTAACCCCTCCTTGACCAGGCTGGGGAAAGAGAAGCAAAAAGCAAACCCCGACCTGGATCATGACAAGAAGATCACATGATAGCCTGTATAAAAGCCGAAGCAGGGAATGTAGCAGTTGGTTTCAGGTGAATCTTGAGGGTATATGCACACATTGCAGATTTGACTGTGGAATTTTCTGTGCAGATTCTGCATTTCCTGGCAGAAAACGCAGGTCAGAATCTGCGCATTTTTTGTAAAGATTTTGTGCGGTTTTTTTTGCGGATTTGCTGCGGATTCTGTGCAGATTTTATGTGTTTTTTTACCCCTGCGGATTTCTATTATGGAATGGGTTCAGAAACGCTGCAGATCCGCAAAAAAAAATTGACATGGTCCTTTTATGATAGTGCAAGGATGTCACACAACTTAGCAATAGAGCGATATGAAGAGGAAGCTTTAAAACACCAAATAAAAACAGACGATAACATGATAGCCTGTATAAAAGCTGTAGCAGGGAATGCAGCAGCTGGTTTGGGGTTAATCTTGATAGTACAAGGATGTCGCAGCCCACAAACTTTGCAATAGAGAAATATGAAGAGGAAGCTTTAAAATACTGAATAAACTACAGATAGTGTGTGACAGCACAGCAATGATAAACAGTAACCATGGCCAGATATGTTCAGGTGACGTGTACATTACTAAGGCTATGTAGAGCTTGAGAAGTGGTCAGTACAGTCTTAGCAGACCTATGAGTGATTTAAAGGCTTTGCCGTACTTTCCATTCGATTTGCCGTGAAACAAAATTTTGATGGAAAAATTTGTCGAATCTGGAGAATTTAGAATTTCAAAACATTTACTTATCTGTAATCACTGGTATAGAAATTAGGTTTCTGACATTGCACCATAGTAAAACACATTCAATACAGACACTGAAGCAGCAGAGAACGACTGAGATGCTCAAGAGACTGAACAAATGATCAGAGAGCCATTTTTCCATGAGTAAAAGCATTACCTAGTGCTTTTTCAGGTGGGTTTTGGACCAAACCCGCCTGAAAAAAAATGTTGCATGCTCATACCCTAAAAAAAAATTAATTAATTATAAATGGAGCTCATGTTCTTTTTCATGATAATTTATGGCTAGATTTTTGACAACGCATAAAAGTCAAACCAATGCAGACACTGAAGCAGCAGGGGATGACTGAGATCTGAGGTCTATCTAAGAGGTTAGTTCTGAATGCAGCTCTTTCTTTACGAAATATAATGCTATTGCATAATGCCTGGTATATAGAGGAGATGTATGACAATGCTTCACATTAAACTCACCCAATGCAGACACTGAAGCAGCAGGGTAGGACTGAGATATGAGGTCCATCTAAGAAGTTAATTCAGAATGCAGTTCTTCCTTTACATGGCCAATAGGATACGTAGGACTATATGTCTGACAATGTACCATGCATCTTTCCCATATTGGACAGTGAAGTAGCACAGCAGATGCTGAAGCAGCAAGTGATGGCTTAGAGATGTTACCTTACAGTGAAGAAAGTGAGAACAGTGACAAACATATGAACTCGATATACAGTGGTAAATTTTGAGCACAGGATGTAGACGCTACATGTACAAGGACTACATGGGCAATGTGTCAACTCGCGATGCCCAATGTAGTTTCGGATGACATAACCTATGACCAGCGCGTAGACGTTAGGTGATTACAGTTCATTCTTCTGACTTTGGTCAGGTCAGCTTCTATCATGGAGGGAAGTTTAAAAAGTCCTACAGAATCTCCTCTCATAATAGGGTTAAAAAAAATCTCTCCAAACCTTTATCCCACCCTTCCGTCTCCAAAATTAGTGAAGCCAAAGGTGTCTCATCCATGGTGCCGGAGAAGAGTGATGCCAACATTGATTTTTGGCCAAAATTTCATGTGTCTATGACCATCTACTGCCAATATAATCATAAAGGATTCATTATGCTTACGTTATTCCATAAACCTAAATGTTTCATTGATTAGTCCCCGTAATTAGACTTTACCACCATTTGTGACCTCTCATTGCAGCGTGCCCTTTAAATGCATTATTAAGAACTTCTCAAGAAGTTCCAACTCTCTATCTATAATCACCTGTTTTGAGCAAGAATATTTGATAAATGGACTTCAGTTGACCTAACACTTGGTTTTGCTGTTGCAATTCCCTTCAGATTGTCATCTGACCTTTCCAGAGCTTTAAGCTGTAGACGACTTTTCAGGCCGCGGATAAATATTTGGACAGAAGAAGGAAGCCGTACAATTCTTAAAAGACAGATAAGTTTGATGAAATAAGTATCAGATCAGCAGAAGAAAAAAAAAAGATGTTAAGGGTGGGGGTGACGGAAGCGTTTGTAGGGCTTAGGATAGGCAACGTGCTTTATATCAGACAACGGCTGATCTTCAAGTCCCCGGTTGACATTAATATAAACATACAGATGATGAGAAGAAAGACAAGTTCACGTCGAGGCTACTGCTCTTCTGGATTTTTAGTAGTTCAGGTCAATCACACATCTTCGTTCTTCCTGTAAGGTATCTTCAACCAAATTCGGCATTTAAGAAGTGATATTTGACTTGGCACTTGGTAAACATCCATTCAGCACAAACAACGACTCTTAGGCGATGCTCAATGGACCTTGAGGAGTCTAATTAACCTTAAGTTGTTCAAGAGGCTGACAAAAAGTTCAAAATGTTTCCGAAAGGCAAGAGTTGACATTAAAGAGCAATTCTACTCAAAAGGTAGATAATCAACCTTATGTCTTAAAGAAAAACTCTATTCCTTTTATAACCATTACTGACAATTCTTTTTGAATAATTTCTCAATTACCTAGAAGAAAAATAGAGGATGGCATTAAAGGATATGCATGATCTGTAGAAGACCCTCATTGAGTAGAAGATCTGGAAAGTTTGAACCCTGCTGCAAAAGAACATATGATGGAACATGAGCCCATTATAAGTGTCATTCTATTTTCCAAAAGGGGGGTGGTAAGTGACCTATTGAAGGACTAAATTTGATGTCATCAGCAGGTTCTAACCACTGGATGTAGGTGACAATGTATTTATCATGGGGGCAAGACGTTTTCTTGACTTCGCTCATGTATTTATTATGTACATTAGGTTCTGATGATTCTTAAAGTGAAGCTGCCCTTTCACACAAAACTTAAAAAACGTTGCCGTCCTCATATCCAATGGTAAAACTGCTTCTGGAGAACATACCAGTCTACAAGGAACTATCTTGATTCTCATGCCCTGAAACTTGTAATCCACTATCTTTGCATTCCACCGGCACTAGAGGTCCAGCACTTCCTTTATTTCATTTTCCAACATGCCTTTCACCCTCTGTTACAGCTACATAAAAGACGCATGTACATCAAGTTCATTACTTGTCTACCCTGAACTGAAATCCCACATCTCTGTCATTTTTATATACAATTTTAAAGATCAGGAGGAAACAAAATACCTGACGCTACTTTCTGTAGAGAGACAAAAAACCCGACTCCACTTCCTGTAGAGACAAAAAACCTGACTCCACTTCCTGTAGAGAGACAAAAAACCTGACTGCACTTCCTGTAGAGAGACAAAAAACCTGACTGCACTTCCTGTAGAGAGACAAAAAACCTGACTGCACTTCCTGTAGAGAGACAAAAAACCTGACTCTACTTCCTGTAGAGACAAAAAACCTGACTCCACTTCCTGTAGAGACAAAAAAATCTGACTCCACTTCCTGTAGAGAGACAAAAAACCTGAATGCACTTCCCGTAGAGAGACAAAAAACCTGACTGCACTTCCAGTAGAGAGACAAAAAACCTGACTCCACTTCCTGTAGAGAGATGAAAAACCTGACTGCACTTCCTGTAGAGAGACAAAAAACCTGACGCTACTTCCTGTAGAGACAAAAAACCTGACTCCACTTCCTGTAGAGACAAAAAACCTGACTCCACTTCCTGTAGAGACAAAAAACCTGAAAGCACTTCCCGTAGAGAGACAAAAAACCTGAATGCACTTCCCGTAGAGAGACAAAAAACCTGACTTCATTTCCTGTGGAGACAAAAAAACAACTCCACTTCCTGTAGAGAGACAAAAAAAGTCTCCACTTCCTGTAGAGAGACAACCACTTCCTGTAGAGAGACAAAAACCTATGTCGACTTCCTGTAGAGAAACAATGACCCACCCTCACCTACTTGACATTATGTTGTGATAAGTGAAAACAACTCAGACTTTGTAGAATCCTCCATGATGTCTCTGCAGCTAGTGGTGGATTACACTTGACAACAGGCAGGGGATATCAAGTTCGAAGTGAGTTACCTAGTCGTTATTTCCACAAAGTCTCCTAGTGCCACGTGACCTAATGACCCTACCTATATTTGTAAGGAGATGGACATATTACTCGCATTACTCGCATATATAATGTCAACCTTGATATATAATAGGAATTGGGACTTGTGTTAATGATGTTGATAATGTGTGTAGTCTGACAATAGGGACAGTGAGAGTTAATGTTTGGGGCTAGCCCAGAGTGGGGTGGGCTAAGCTGAAGGGAAAGTGACAATTTCCTTGCAGTGAGTCATATAGGGTCTGGAGTGCACAGAAAGGGACCTAAGGTCCAATGTGAGCAGTGCTGCATTCTGCGGTGTCCCAAAATTAAGAGGAGTCAAAGAAAAGGGATAGCGAGATCCAGAGCAGAAGTGACTGAAAGACAGAATTATGCTCCGGAGACGGGTTGTGTGAGACGACGCTTAGTCACAAGGCCAAAAGTTTCTACCTTTAGGAGATAAAGGACCTAAACAGGACTGAGTACACGACATGAGTAGAATGCCCCGGATGGGAGTCTCAGAGCATCAGCATTAGAGAAGATAAGTGCCGACCATACAGAAGAAACAAGAGGCGGGACCATGGGTTGAACTAACTAAAGGACTTGCTAAGCAGGACAGTAGTGTCGAGATGAGGGTTGGTGATGTAGTGACAAACAGTGGAAACAGAGGACAAGTAGAGACAAGTAGAGACAGTGCAGAGGACAATAGGGAAAAGTAGGAAGGTAACTGTGTGGAAAATGCTTTGAGTTGTGAACGAAACATTCATAATTCTGTGTACCCGATATCTCATGTGTATATCCCCTACCAAGTTCCCATGTTCAGTAAAAAGTTTATTTTTGACTGATGGTCTCCCTCATTGAATTGTGAAACATCTGGTCCTGGTAACCAGCAACATCGGTTGCATGCGGCCTGCACTGGTGTAGTGGTGTAATGCCCTCACTGCACAAGTCCACACACCCAGCAAGGACCCCACACTTCATGTAATAAAGTGACAAAAAAGTATATTGTCAGTAATTCATTAATATAATTCTCATGAATCCATTAGACTTCATATCACTAAGTGTTATGGGACCCACAGCAGTCTATGTTGCATTATTTTCTGATTTTATATGACTTTTTATTGCATATACTATTGAATGCTATTCTATACAGGTATTCTACCCTGAAAGCAATATAGGACAGAATACCACTGGGATATGGTGCCACGTGGAGGCATTATACTGTAGTGTCATGGTTGTGTCAGAGGCTGCAGACAGTCACATTGCATCTGGCTGCAGAAGGTCTCAGCGGTTGGCCTTGCAGACTAGTGGCCACCTCCCTGACCCTAATGGTGTCACCTGGATCTGGGTGTTTATAACTGAGTTGCGAGTGTTATTTTTTATTTGCACTTCCCTGCTGAGGCTTGGAGCTACAGCAGTCGGCTAGCGTCCTCTTTGGAGTTTTAAGGATGATGGTGTTTCTCTTTGAGTCTACTTAAGCTAGGTTTCCTCTTGTTTTGTGTATCCCAGCTGTCTTTAGTGTTAGTGGGGTTTGACCAGCGTTCACCCTTCCTTCCCTAAGCAGAGTTTACAGCTAGGGTCCGACAGGGACTAGGTATCCTGCTCGGCGATAGGTTCGGAATCTATTTAGGGTCTCTTAGGGCAGACAGGGTGACGTTAGATCTGCCTAAGGGTCTCCAATCCCCGCTTCCCTAGTGTTGGGCCCCCCTTCCCCTTATCCCTTTGTGTTGCACTTAGTCTGTCCAACACTGTGCGTGACACATAGCCCATGACATGCCTACTGCTCCATAGTACTTTTGTGTTTCATGCACATGTCAAACAGATTGTATAGCAATAGAGATGAGCGGACCCGTTCGAGTTCATCAGGTTCGGGTACCAGAACTTGATTGTGGACCCGAAGCCCATATTAGTTAATGGGAATTCAAACTTTGGTGCTGTAAAATGGCTGTAACATGCACAAACATGGCTAGGGGGTGAAAAACAAAGCAAAATGGGGGTAAGAGCAGGACAACTGTCTTGCAAGCAAAAGTGTAAAGAAAAAATACTTTAAAAAAGCTATAATAAAAATAATAATAATTAAAAAACTAATAATCTTGAACCAGGAGGCAGAGGTATAAGTGGAGAAGTGCCTTGTGTATGTATTTTGCTGTACTTGTGTGTATGTATTTTACTGTACTTGTTAATAAATAAATAAATAAATAAATGAAAAAACGACATGTGTCCCCGCTATTTTTAATCACCAGCCAAGGGAAAGCAGGAAGCTGTGAGCTTGTCTTATTATGCTTGGAAGGAAAAAATATCCAGCTAAAGCAAAGCAGCTAGCTGGGGGTTGATATTAGGCTGGGAAGGTCCATGGATATTGGCCCTTTCTCAGCCTAATAAGACTAGCCCTCAGCTACCCCAGAAATGGCACATCCATTAGATTAAAAATTGGTGGGACATCATTTTTTAGGGTCCCCCCATTTTTATAACTAGCAAAGTAGACAGATGGGTGCTGATATTAATAGACTGGGAAAGTTAATGGATATTGGCCCCTTCCCAGCATAATAAGACCAGCTCACAACTATCGCTTTCCTTTGGCTGGTTATAAACAATACAGGGACCGCATGCCTTTATTTATAAAATTATTTATTTTTCCCTGCCTCTTGAGCAGAGCAGCCTCTCCACCCATGATCCGACGGTTATGACAGGTGATGCCAGCCAATCACAGGCTTCAGAAGGGCCAAAAGCTTAAAGCTTGTTGATTGGCTGTGCTGCAGCCTTTCAACAAGCTTTATTAGGCATCTGAACTCCAAATAATAACACAGACTTCTGAGAGAATTCCATGTTCGGGTTGAGCACCGGACAGCAGGTGTCCAGTACGAACCTCAAACTTTACAGTTCGGGATCGCTCATCCCTATATGGCAGCAGTCCTGCTCAGCTCCGCACCATAAAACCATATAACAATCCTTGTGTATCCACAGAGTGCTACATCAGATGCCATGTGCCCGGAGCTACGGTCTTGTATTTTTAAGGACTTTAGTGCTACATTGACACAGTTATAATACGTAACAGTCTCATTTGTGCCCTGGAGTCAAGAGGGGTCAAATGTCCATCTGCTACATTTGACAACACCAGTAAAAAAAAAAAAAATTGTAGGTGGACGTCCTGTTACCGATTTTGCAATAAATCTGGATGTACAAGTTAGGCCTCTAGCCACTGATCCACCTATATATATATATATATATATATATATATATATATATATATATATATACTGTATATACAAGTTATGATATACGTGAAGTGCAGGCTAATTATCCACACCGAGGATTTATGTGCAAAATCACAGCTCTGACTAATCCCCATGTTCTGTTATAACCTCGTAAATAATATCTCCCATTAGAAAACTTTATTTTATTACGTGGAGATTATGGAAAAATAATTTCTCTGTCCAACTGTTAGAAGGGCTTCTAATTGGAACGTAAGGTAATTACCTGGCCCGTTCGTTAAATAACACTTTAGGTCACCCACATAGGCAATAATAACCACACAAGCGTTACTCTCAACTCACAGCAGCAATGTGCAGCCTTCACTTATCAGTATATTCTAGTATATTATTGTTGGTATTAGCTGCGTTATAACATCTCGTACTAATCATCATGTATCCACACAAACATATATAATGTACTGTACATAGGAGCAGTATTATAGTAGTTATATTCTTGTACATAGGGGCAGTATTATAGTAGTTATATTCTTGTACACAGGGGCAGTATTATAGTAGTTATATTCTTGTACATAGGAGCAGTATTATAGTAGTTATATTCTTGTACATAGGAGCAGTATTATAGTAGTTATATTCTTGTACATAGGAGCAGTATTATAGTAGTTATATTCTTGTACATAGGGGGCAGTATTATAGTTGTTATATTCTTGTACATAGGAGCAGTATTATTGTAGTTATATTCTTGTATATAGGGGCAGTATTATAGTAGTTATATTCTTGTACATAGGAGCAGTGTTATAGTAGTTATATTCTTGTATATAGGGGCAGTATTATAGTAGTTATATTCTTGTACATAGGAGCAGTATTATAGTAGTTATATTCTTGTATATAGGAGCAGTATTATAGTAGTTATATCCTTGTACATAGGAGCAGTATTATAGTAGTTATATTCTGGTAGGCACGGCACTGTATAAGGAACGTGCCTCTGACTGCAGAGCCCCTAAGGGACAGCTAGAGGGGAAATCTGTGCAGTGCCAAATTCCCCCCCTCCCACTACCTCCCCAGGTGAGGTCATGATTGGGACGCCCGGCGGACCAACCGGGGAGAAGAGGTGAGTCAGGCCACACCCTCAGGGGTTAAATTCTAGTGACGGGGCCAGGTTCTCCCTCTTTCTCCCCGGCTGACCCTTGGAAGCTGTTGTCCCGGACATCCTGACCGCGGTGGCTGCCCCTGCGATCGAGGCCCTACAGCAGGGAGCTGCACAGGAAGGTGAGCAATGGTCGCGATCCCTTAATTCTGGCCTGGGTGCTCACCTTCCTGTGCCCTCTCCTCACCCCCCAGCCTCTCCATCGTCCCCCGGGGCTCCGTCCCTTGCACACCCACCCCCTCCTGGGGCCTCGTCCTCGCCTGTCGCCCCTGCGCTGCTGGCCCCCGCTTGCTTGCCCATGTTGTCGGTCCCGTCCACCGCAGACCCCGGGGCTCCCGCTCCCAGCCCCCGGCACTCCTGCTGTCCACGGCGCAGCGGCGCCGCCGGGTGGACGCTTGGGGCGTTCCTCCCATCCTCCCGTGCGCTTGCGTGTCGGAGCGGAGCCGGCGCTGCAGGGCCGCCGTGTTTCTGCCCCTCGCACGGCTCCGGGTGGCGTGGTGGGCTTCGCGGCGCTTGCCCCGGGTTCCGCTCCCCGCCGGTCCCGGGCGCCCGCACCATACTACGAGTGCGCCCGGGCCCCGGTCACTTCCGGTCACCGCTCTGAAGCCCGGGGCCCGGCGCGCTTAGTGGATGCCTCCCCCTCTCACACATTCCAGGCCCGCCCTTCCTCCCAGGGTGCAGTGTGGGCCGCGTGGGACACGCCCACTTCCTCCCTGCAGCCCCACAGCTTTTCTGGGGCAGGCAGGTGGCCGCCCCGGTGTCCTCGGCTGTGCACCAGCCGCTCTGGAGGACCGGGGTACAGCGCGGGCAATCAGCTCGGGCGCAGCGCCGGTCCCCTGCAGCGGCGGGGAGTCTCCCCTCCCTGATGCCGGCCGGGGATCATCATGCCCCGCACACATACGCCCCTGCGCGCGCTGTTAGCACAGCGATAGCCTGAGGGCCCCCAGCCCGCCAAATCGTTCGGGGGGGCGCCTCATATGCAGCGCCCCCTAACCCCCCGAGCCAGTTCCCGCCACGCAGTGCCGCACCGACCCCTGCTACACCCGGGCTGCACCACGGGGGACCCCTGGCCAGCCCACTCCTGGCCTGCCATGTCCCCCCAGCAGGCACATCAGCGTTGCCTGTGCGGGGGGCGGGCGGTCAGGGGCCAGAGCCACAGATACGGCCGCAGAGCGTGGTTCACCGGTCTAAACGTACCGGCCAGCACGCTCTGCGGCCAGAAGTGTACGCACCAAGCACGCACACAGTCGCACCAAGCACAAACACAGCTACAATAAATTGTGCTCCTCCAACAACCCCATGGTCACAAACGCAAATCGCAGACAGTTTCCTATCAGCCCCTGCCCCTTTTAAGCTCACCCCGCAGTGCAAGCCTAACAGTCGCTGTGCCTTCCCCGGCTCTATGCCCTGCACCGCTACTCACGCCCCATAACCAAATTTACGTCCCCCCCCAATCCCGAATTAAATGTCCCCAACACAACCCCTAGACACGGCAATCACAGGCATAGATGCCGCCGAACGTCCTCACCCTCATCAGTAGATTCCCGCCACCGTCCCCGCTGTCCCTCTAGCTGTTGGCATTCCCACTCCAGTCGCCGACACCACTTATACAGGAGCCACCATAGATCCCGCTCCTCCAGATGGCGCTCGCCATCCACAACCGGCTCAGAGACATCGGGGAGTTACAACGGGCGGTACCGGTCGCATGCCGAAAGACGGCGGTCTCACCGGACACCCAGAGCGGGTACCCGGTGGGAACAGACACTGACACCCCCCGTTACGGACCAGGCGGAGATCGGAGCCCCAATAGCCTCTCATCCTCGAGCACACGACAGAGGTCATCCGTCACGTGCTCCATCCTGGGCTGACGCACGGGGAGACATGTCATACGTACCTCCCCGGTCCACCAGCCAGCACCGAACCATCAAAACAATAGAAGCCGGAGCACCTCCCTCTCCAGGGGACGCTCGGCACCAGACACAATGCAGCAGAATACATCCCCATCCTCGAGCACACGACAGAGGTCATCCGTCATGTGCTCCATCCTGGGCTGACGCACGGGGAGACACGCCATACGTACCTCCCCGGTCCACCAGCCAGCACCGAACCATCAAAACAGTAGAAGCCGGAGCACCTCCCTCTCCAGGGGACGCTCGGCACCAGACACAATGCAGCAGAAGACATCCCCGTGCCACGGCGCTGGCCGCTGGCACGCCATCTTCATCCTCCTGGGCGGGCGGCCAGCACCAGGACAGCGCCACGGCAGGAGCCAGAGTACCTCCGTCCGGAGACACTCGGCCCGCATCTGACAGCGGTGAGTTCTTTGATATCGGTGAGCACTCTACAACACAAAATGCGGGAGAAAGCGAGCTGGCAGCCGCTATCAAGACCCTAGTTCAGCAGTTGACATGCCCAGGCGTACCAACTGACACTAGCACCACCCAAGCAGCTAGTCTGCACAAGGATGCATTTTTCTGTGGAGTTAGCCCGCTAGGAGCGCACGTTGAGTTAGAGACAAAGCAAAAAATTTGGGATAATGCTGGCGTAGATATATGGTCACTGTTATCGGCCGACCAACAGTTCGTCGACAAGGAAAGGAGAATAGGCAAGCGGTTAAAGCGGCGGAACTGCTATATTTCGGTTTTAAAAACGGCTTTTATATCCCTTTTAAACCCAGACCCTTGCCAAAATACTGCAAATAATTTAAAATCCCCAGAACGTCGTTCCGAATTATTTATTTACCAAGAACTAATATATAATTCATACCGCGCGTTTACAAGATAAGAGCAAACCAAAAATAGCGCAAACGATGAATAACTGGCTTCAGGCTTTCGCGTTTCTCGGCTGTATCATGGGCCAAAAGCACCCAGAACGCTGTTCCGAACTATTTAGCTCAGGCCCTAATCTATAATTCCTATAAGTGTCATGGCGGGTCTGCATGGAAACGGTACGACGAGGAGTTCCGCAGGCGGCTGGCCTTGCAACCAGACTTGGGCTGGGGAGTGAAAGCGACGGACGTATGGTTACGATTCATGCTGTCCCAAAAAACAGCCCCTCTTTTCATCAGAGACCACTTATCACTCAGCAACAGCAGGCCAGAATACAGGGGTCGGACGCGGACATGGGGCCGGCTTACTTTTTAACGACGGATACTGCCGCTTCCAAGGGTCCTGTAAATATAGACACGAATGCTCCTCCTGCGGAGGTGGACACCCTGCATTCAGGTGTACCCGCCAAGCAAAACAGAGCGCCTTCGACGTTTAACCCCGGTGAACTTAACCGCAATGGCCCATGGCTAAACCGTTATCCCAATAAGAAGCGGCGCAGCAACCACATTTCTGCTTTAAATACGGCTTCTATATATATTCGAGCACAGTCCCCAAGTTAAAATCAGCACGCGAATTCCCAAGATTTTCAAAAAATAATAGAACTAGGCTCGATGGCGGGCCCGTTAAAATCATTGTGTGCTCCATCGCTGACTGACAGCCTGAGTGAATCTTCACCCAGGGCTACCAGCCAGTCCAACCAACGGGAGCCGGTTTTCATCCTTCAACCGAAGGGTTTACAAAAGAGCTACACAGGAGTCGGAGTTCCTCCGTTGGCGGAGGTCACTCCTCCTGTGACACGCAATCGGTGTGCATGGTATGATCACTAAGGAATTAATGCCGAAAAAGGTGGTTACTTGAATCGATGCCAAAAAAGGCGGTTAATACAGCTATGACGAATCAATGATAAAGCAATGCCGAACGGGTTTTTACGGCAAATGAGAATAAACTACACTGGAGCAGGAGTTCCTCCATCAATGGGAGTCACTCTGCCAGAAGCAGATAGCGGTGAGTGTTTTCATTTTGGCGAACTCAATGGTCCGGCGGACGGTGGAACAAGCGTCCCTGAGGTGGACTTTACGAATGGGTGAAATATGGTTTCATAATGCGGGCAATGAATACAGGTCCCCGGGAATATGCTCAGAGGACAGTAAATGAGATTATTTACGGGCTTGACATCATACATGCGTTATGGCGCGGGGGACGCCAAACAAAAGATTTAGGCCTAAGGGTCGGTGGAAATATTGCAGATGGTTTTGCGGCAATCTACAAGGACCAGTGGTGAAAAGGCCAATGGCCTGAACTATGGACCACGGCCGCATGGGGCCGTGACCCAGCACTGGTAGAGATCTTGGCATCGAGCTATGGGGGCTCAATTGGAAAATACGAACATCCGATTTCTAACCAAACAGCTGAGAACAGCAATAGCTCTAAACAGTATGCCCTCTTCTTCTCAGCCAGCACTCGCGCTGTTGCGCCACCTAGCACTATTATGCCTCAAACACAACATCTGGTGCCGTTACAGCATCTGTAGATGATAAAATTGTTAACTCTTTGTTATCTTCCGATTGGCAGGCATTCAAACTCTTCCTCCCCAAAGGCAAACATCGGGCCTACAATGTCCTCCTTCCCTCTTGGACATGGTGGCCAATCACTGATGCCCGTGATCCGTGCTTCAGTGACACCGGCTACTTGGCAGGTTTACGGTAAGGCGTGGGAGGAGTGGTGCTCACTAACTCAAGGAACGCCAGTCGACAGGTGCGAACGGGCGAGATGCGACGTCTTTGTAGAACTCTTAGAACGGCTCAGGCGTAGAGGTGCGTCAGGGACATTAGCGTACCGTCATTTATCGGGAATAGCCTTCTTCTCTCAGCTGCTGGGGTGGATGGACATAACCAAATATTTTCTCATCAAACAAGCCGTTAAAGGCCGGAAAGGGCTCCAACCTAGTCAGGAATGCCGTCGCCCAGTTACCTTAAAGCTACTGCACGACGTAGTTGCAATATCTTCATCAGTGTGCAAGTCACAATACGAGGCAACGCTGATATCTGCAGCGTTCGCAATCGCCTTCTTCGGGGCGCTTCGCATCAGTGAATTAGTGCCGCAGTCAAAAAAAAAAAAACAAAAAAAAAAAAAACACAGCATCAGTAGGCGGTTTAATCAACGAAGACCTCGTCATATGCAGCGAAGCTCTGCACATTGGAGTATGTAGATCCAAACGCGACCCCACCGGGAGGGGGACATGGATTGGTCAAGGCGTCAGACGGCCCCTATATGCCCGCTAAAAATAGTTAAACACTATACGATGATCATACATCCGGGTAGATTTTTTCTTTCAAACAACGACGGGTCCCCTCTTACAAAATATCAATTTCAAGCGATTTTTACACAGTGCCTAGAGGCGGTCGGCGTGGCTCCAAAAAAAAAAAAAAAAAAAATATGGGACACATTCCTTCCGAATAGGGGCGGCTACCGAAACAGCTAGAGCGGGGGTATCGGAAGTTGAGGTGCAGACAATGGGCCGCTGGAAATCCGCATGCTTCGCAAGATACATAAGACCAGACCTGCTTTAACACTTTTTGTCTCTTACAGGCAGCTGTAGGTCCACAGTCCGGGTAGTGGGGCATTCTTTTGTCTACCGGGCGCGCAAAAGGGCCAAACTGAGGACGGGCGGAATCAAGTTTGGCTTCCCGAATCTGGAAGTCAACTAGAGAGGCATCAGAGGGCTCCGGTGTCGGCAGATCTTCCCGGAGATGGTCGACATGACTAAGAGGGCCAAGGGGCCGGTGGTTTCTGGTCCTACATGCCGGAGGCAATGACTTTGGGAAGCGGAAAGGGGCCGAGCTGTACACAGTAATGTCAACAGACATCGATCGCTTTGTCTGTTTATTACCAGATATGGCGGTGGTGTGGTCCGAGATAATACCTCGAGCGGTCTGGCACGAAGCTAAGGACGTAAAAGCCATTGAAAACGCAAGAAAAAGGATTAACACAAAGATGTCGAAGTTTGTGTGAGAAAAGTACGACATTGTGGTTCGACACCAAGAGTGAGAAGGGAACAATTTTGCTTTGCTAAGACTGGATGGCATCCACCTCACGGACATCGGGCTCAACATAAGTTTGGAGGGTTTGCGGGATGGTGTTGAACAGGCTCTAAGGATGTTGTGTGGGGGTCGGAGTCTTGTGTAGGTCATACACATGATCCTCCGTGGCGGTAAGTAGAAGGGGGCAAAGGTTCGTGACCTCTCATCGGCTTGCTGGCCCAGCGGTCATCGGCTGGGGCCTTCAGCAATGAGTGCGTCGCGATGTGTAATTGCCTTTCTCTACTTTGCAAATAATAAAACTGTGACCGACCTGTTCAACCCATCCAGGATTGTCGGTGTCTTTTATTACGGAATGGTGGGACGGGGGGAAGGCACTGGTTACGACACACGGGTCTCTGCAGTCTGGTAGGCACGGCACTGTATAAGGAACGTGCCTCTGACTGCAGAGCCCCTAAGGGACAGCTAGAGGGGAAATCTGTGCAGTGCCAAATTCCCCCCCTCCCACTACCTCCCCAGGTGAGGTCATGATTGGGACGCCCGGCGGACCAACCGGGGAGAAGAGGTGAGTCAGGCCACACCCTCAGGGGTTAAATTCTAGTGACGGGGCCAGGTTCTCCCTCTTTCTCCCCGGCTGACCCTTGGAAGCTGTTGTCCCACCCTCCCTCCCTTATAAACTGGTAAATGTACTGTGCAATTACTGTTAAAATGTTTTGAATTTTAAATTAAAAAAAAAAAAAATAAAAAAAAAAAAAAAAAAAAAAAATTTTCTTTATATACGTCACAGCGGTAAGTAGAGGGGGGCAAAGGTTCGTGACCTCTCATCGGCTTGCTGGCCCAGCGGTCATCGGCTGGGGCCTTCAGCAATGAGTGCGTCGCGATGTGTAATTGCCTTTCTCTACTTTGCAAATAATAAAACTGTGACCGACCTGTTCAACCCATCCAGGATTGTCGGTGTCTTTTATTACGGAATGGTGGGACGGGGGGAAGGCACTGGTTACGACACACGGGTCTCTGCAGTCTTGTATATAGGAGCAGTATTATAGTAGTTATATTCTTGTACATAGGAGCAGTATTATAGTAGTTATATTCTTGTACATAGGAGCAGTGTTATAGTAGTTATATTCTTGTATATAGGAGCAGTATTATAGTAGTTATATTCTTGTACATAGGAGCAGTATTATAGTAGTTATATTCTTGTATATAGGAGCAGTATTATAGTAGTTATATCCTTGTACATAGGAGCAGTATTACAGTAGTTATATTCTTGTACATAGGAGCAGTATTATAGTAGTTATATTCTTGTATATAGGAGCAGTATTATAGTAGTTATATTCTTGTACATAGGAGCAGTATTATAGTAGTTATATTCTTGTACATAGGGGCAGTATTATAGTAGTTATATTCTTGTACATAGGAGCAGTATTATAGTAGTTATATTCTTGTACATAGGAGCAGTATTATAGTAGTTATATTCTTGTACATAGGGGCAGTATTATAGTAGTTATATCCTTGTACATAGGAGCAGTATTATAGTGGTTATATTCTTGTACATAGGGGGCAGTATTATAGTAGTTATATTCTTGTACATGAGAGCAGTATTATAGTAGTTATATTCTTGTACATAGGAGCAGTATTATAGTAGTTATATTCTTGTACATAGGGGCAGTATTATAGTAGTTATATTCTAGTACATAGGAGCAGTATTATAGTAGTTATATTCTTGTATATAGGAACAGTATTATAGTAGTTATATTCTTGTACATAGGAGCAGTATTATAGTAGTTAAATTCTTGTACATAGGGGCAGTATTATAGTAGTTATATTCTAGTACATAGGAGCAGTATTATAGTAGTTATATTCTTGTATATAGGAACAGTATTATAGTAGTTATATTCTTGTACATAGGAGCAGTATTATAGTAGTTATATTCCTATACATAGGGGCAGTATTATAGTAGTTATATTCTAGTACATAGGAGAAGTATTATGGTAGGTATATTCTTGTACATAGGGGCAGTATTATAGTAGTTATATTCTTCTACATAGGGGGCAGTATCATAGTAGTTATATTCGTGTACATAGGAGCAGTATTATAGTAGTTATATTTTTGTACATAGGAGCAGTATTATAGTGGTTATATTCTTGTACATAGGGGGCAGTATTATAGTAGTTATATTCTTGTACATAGGAGCAGTATTATAGTAGTTATATTCTTGTACATAGGAGCAGTATTATAGTAGTTATATTCCTATACATAGGGGCAGTATTATAGTAGTTATATTCTAGTACATAGGAGAAGTATTATGGTAGGTATATTCTTGTACATAGGGGCAGTATTATAGTAGTTATATTCTTCTACATAGGGGGCAGTATTATAGTAGTTATATTCTTGTACATAGGAGCAGTATTATAGTAGTTATATTTTTGTACATAGGAGCAGTATTATAGTGGTTATATTCTTGTACATAGGGGGCAGTATTATAGTAGTTATATTCTTGTACATAGGAGCAGTATTATAGTAGTTATATTCTTGTACATAGGGGGCAGTATTATAGTAGTTATATTCTTGTACATAGGAGCAGTATTATAGTAGTTATATTTTTGTACATAGGAGCAGTATTATAGTGGTTATATTCTTGTACATAGGGGGCAGTATTATAGTAGTTATATTCTTGTACATAGGGGCAGTATTATAGTAGTTATATTCTTGTACATAGGAGCAGTATTATAGTAGTTATATTCTTGTACATAGGGGGCAGTATTATAGTAGTTATATTCTTGTACATAGGAGCAGTATTATAGTAGTTATATTCTTGTACATAGGGGGCAGTATTATAGTAGTTATATCCTTGTACATAGGAGCAGTATTATAGTGGTTATATTCTTGTACAGAGGGGGCAGTATTATAGTAGTTATATTCTTGTACATGAGAGCAGTATTATAGCAGTTATATTCTTGCACATAGGAGCAGTATTACAGTAGTTAAATTCTTGTACATAGGGGCAGTATTATAGTAGTTATATTCTAGTACATAGGAGCAGTATTATAGTAGTTATATTCTTGTATATAGGAACAGTATTATAGTAGTTATATTCTTGTACATAGGAGCAGTATTATAGTAGTTATATTCCTATGCATAGGGGCAGTATTATAGTAGTTATATTCTAGTACATAGGAGCAGTATTATAGTAGGTATATTCTTGTACATAGGGGCAGTATTATAGTACTTATATTCTTGTACATGGGAGCAGTATTATAGTAGTTATATTCTTGTACATAGGGGGCAGTATTATAGTAGTTATATTCTTGTACATAGGAGCAGTATTATAGTAGTTATATTCTTGTACATAGGGGGCAGTATTATAGTACTTATATTCTTGTACATAGGAGCAGTATTATAGTAGTTATATTCTTGTACATAGGGGGCAGTATTATAGTAGTTATATTCTTGTACATAGGAGCAGTATTATAGTAGTAATATTTTTGTACATAGGAGCAGTATTATAGTGGTTATATTCTTGTACATAGGGGGCAGTATTATAGTAGTTATATTCTTGTGCATAGGGGCAGTATTATAGTAGTTATATTCTTGTACATAGGAGCAGTATTATAGTAGTTATATTCTTGTACATAGGGGGCAGTATTATAGTAGTTATATTCTTGTACATAGGAGCAGTATTATAGTAGTTATATTCTTGTACATAGGGGGCAGTATTATAGTAGTTATATCCTTGTACATAGGAGCAGTATTATAGTGGTTATATTCTTGTACATAGGGGGCAGTATTATAGTAGTTATATTCTTGTACATGAGAGCAGTATTATAGTAGTTATATTCTTGTACATAGGAGCAGTATTATAGTAGTTATATTCTTGTACATATTATATTCTTGTACATAGGGGCAGTATTATAGCAGTTATATTCTTGCACATAGGAGCAGTATTATAGTAGTTAAATTCTTGTACATAGGGGCAGTATTATAGTAGTTATATTCTAGTACATAGGAGCAGTATTATAGTAGTTATATTCTTGTATATAGGAACAGTATTATAGTAGTTATATTCTTGTACATAGGAGCAGTATTATAGTAGTTATATTCCTATACATAGGGGCAGTATTATAGTAGTTATATTCTAGTACATAGGAGCAGTATTATAGTAGGTATATTCTTGTACATAGGGGCAGTATTATAGTACTTATATTCTTGTACATGGGAGCAGTATTATAGTAGTTATATTCTTGAACATAGGATCTGTATTATAGTAGTTACATTCTTTTACATAAGGGCAGTATTATAGTAGTTCTATTCTTGTACATAGAGGCAGTATTATAGTAGTTATATTCTTGTACATAGGAGCAGTATTATAGTAGCTATAT